>NC_046159.1:145721754-145843809 GCF_011064425.1 Rattus rattus | reverse complement strand
GTGTCTCTCCAGGGCGATCTACTTCTACTTCTTTGCTTCCTCCATCTTGTCTAATTGGGTGGCTCTGTATATATATAGGCCACATGGGACAGGCTCTGAATGGATGTTCCTTCGGTCTCTGTTTAATCTTTGCCTCTCTCTTCCCTGCCAAAGGTATTCTTGTTCCCCCCTTTTAAAGAAGGTGAAGCATTCACATTTGATCATCCGTCTTGAGTTTCATTTGTTCTAGGCATCTAAGGTAATTCAGGCATTTGGGCTAATAGCCACTTATCAATGAAGTGCATACCATGTGTATGTCTTTCTGTGATTAGGTTAGCTCACTCAGGATGATATTTTCAGTTCAACCATTTGCCTACAATTTCATAAACTTCGTTGTTTTTGATAGCTGAGTAATATTCCATTGTGTGATACCACATTTTCTGTATCCATTCCTCTGTTGAAGGGCATCTGGGTTCTTTCCAGCTTCTGGCTATTATAAATAAGGCTGCGATGAACATGGTGAACCGCGTGTCTTTTTTTTATATGTTGGGGATCTTTTGGGTATATGCCCAAGAGAGGGATAGCTGGATCCTCAGGCAGTTTAATGTCCAATTTTCTGAGGAACCTCCAGACTGATTTCCAGAATGGTTGTACCAGTCTGCAATCCCACCAACAATGGAGGAGTGTTCCTCTTTCTCCACATCCTCGCCAGCATTTGCTGTCACCTGAGTTTTTGATCTTAGCCATTCTCACTGGTGTGAGGTGAAATCTCAGGGTTGTTTTGATTTACATTTCCTGATGACTAAAGATGTTGAACATTTCTTTAGGTGTTTCTCAAGCCATTCGGCATTCCTCAGCTGTAATTCTTTGTTTAACTCTGAACCCATTTTTAATAGGGTTATTGTCTCCCTGCGGTCTAACTTCCTGAGTTCTTTGTATATTTTGGATATAAAGCCTCTATTTGTTGTAGGATTGGTAAAGATCTTTTCCCAATCTGTTGGTTGCCATTTTGTCCTAACCACAGTGTCCTTTGCCTTACAAACTTTGCAGTTTATGAGATCCCATTTGTAGATTCTTGATCTTAGGCATAAGCCATTGGTGTTTTGTTCAGGAAATTTTTCCAGTGCCATGTGTTCAATGCTTCCTAGTTTTTCTTCTATTAGTTTGAGTGTGTCTGGTTTGATGTGGAGGTCCTTGATCCACTTGGACTTAAGCTTTGTACAGGGTGATAAGCATGGATCGATCTGCATTCTTCTACATGTTGACCTCCAGTTGAACCAGCACCATTTGCTGAAAATGCTATCTTTTTCCATTGGATGGTTTTGGCTCCTTTGTCAAAATCAAGTGACCATGGTGTGTGGATTCATTTCTGGGTCTTCAATTCTGTTCCATTGGTCTATCTGTCTGTCTCTGTACCAATACCATGCAGTTTTTATCACTATTGCTCTGTAATACTGCTTGAGTTCAGGGATAGTGATTCCCCCTGAAGTCCTTTTATTGTTGAGATAGTTTTTAGCTATCCTGGGTTTTTGTTATTCCAGATGAATTTGCAAATTGTTCTGTCTAACTCTTTGAAGAATTGGATTGGTATTTTGATGGGGATTGCATTGAATCTGTAGATCGCTTTTTGGTAAAATGGCCATTTTACTATATTAATCCTGCCAATCCATGAGCATGGGAGATCTTTCCACCTTCTGAGGTCTTCTTCAATTTCTTTCTTCAGTGTCTTGAAGTTCTTATTGTACAGATCTTTTACTTGCTTGGTTAAAAGTCACACCCAGGTACTTTATATTTATTTGGGTCTATTATGAAGGTGTTGTTTCCTAATTTCTTTCTCGACATTTCTCTTTTTGTGTAGAGGAAGGCTACTGATTTATTTGAGTTAATTTTATACCCAGCCACTTTGCTGAAGTTGTTTATCAGCTTTTAGTAGTTCTCTGTGGAACTTTTGGCATCATTAAATATACTATCATATCATCTGCAAATAGTGATATTTTGACTTCTTCTTTTTTTTCGATCTGTATCCCCTTGATCTCCTTTTGTTGTCTGATTGCTCTGGCTAGAACTTCAAGAACTATATTGAATAAGTAGGGAGAGAGTGGGCAGCCTTGTGTAGTCTCTGATTTTAGTGGGATTGCTTCAAGCTTCTCTCCATTTATTTTGAAGCTGGCTCCTGGTTTGCTGGATATTGCCTTTCTTATGTTTAGGTATGGGCCTTGAGTTTCTGATTTTTCCAAGACTTTTACCAAGGTGTGTTGAATTTTGTCAAATGTTTTCTCAGCATCTAATGAAATGATCATGTGGTTTTGTTCTTTCAGTTTGTTTATATAATGGATCACGTTGATGGTTTTTCAGTATATTAAACCATCCCTGCATGCCTGGGATGAAGCCTACTTGATCATGGTGGATGATTGTTTTGATGTGCTCTTAGATTCGGTTTGCCAGAATTTTGTTGAGTATTTTTCGTCAATGTTCATAAGGAAATTGGTCTGAAGTTCTCTTTCTTTGTTGGGTCTTTGTGGTTTAGGTATAAAGAGTAAATGTGGCTTCATAGAAGGAATTGATGGTGCTCCCATCTGTTTCAATTTTGTGGAATAGTTTGGATAATATTGGTATGAGGTCTTCTATGAAGGTCTGATAGAATTCTGCACTAAACCCGTCTGGACCTGGGCTCTTTTTGGTTGGGAGACCTTTAATGACTGCTTCTATTTCCTTAGGAGTTATGGGGTTGTTTAACTGGTTTATCTGTTCCTGATTTAACTTTTACCTGGTATCTGTCTAGGAAATTGTCCATTTCTGTAGATTTTCAAGTTTTGTTGAATATAGGCTTTTATAGTAAGATCTGATGATTTTTTGAATTTCCTCTGAATCTGTAGTTATTTCTCCCTTTTCATTTCTGATTTTGTTAATTTGGACACACTCTCTGTGTCCTCTCGTTAGTCTGGCTAGGGTTTATCTATCTTGTTGATTTTCTCAAAGAACCAACTTTTGGTTCTGTTGATTCTTTCTATGGTCCTTTTGTTTCTACTTGGTTGATTTCAGCTCTGAGTTTGATTATTTCCTGCCTTCTACTCCTCCTGGGTATATTTGCTTCTTTTGTTCTAGAGCTTTTAGGTGTGCTGTCAAGCTGCTGACATATGCTCTTTTCCTGTTTCTTTCTGCAGGCACTCAAGCGCTATGAGTTTTCCTCTTAGCACAGCTTTCATTGTGTCCCATAAGTTTGGGTATGTTGTACCTTCATTTTCATTAAATTCTAAAAGTTTTTAATTTCTTTCTTTATTTCTTCCTGACCAGGTTATCATTGAGTAGAGCATTGTTCAGTTTCCACGTATATGTGGGCATTCTTCCCTTATTGTTATTGAAGACCAGCTTTAGGCCGTGGTGGTCCGATAGCACGCATGGGATTATTTCTATCTTTCTGTATCTGTTGAGGCCTGTTTTTTGACCAATTATATGGTCAATTTTGGAGAAAGTACCATGAGGAGCTGAGAAGAAGGTATATCCTTTTGCTTTAGGGTAGAACGTTCTATAAATATCCGTTAAGTCCATTTGGCTCATGACTTCTCTTAGTCTTTCTACGTCTCTGTTTAATTTCTGTTTCACATGATCTGTCCATTGATGAGAGTGGTGTTGAAATCTCCTACTATTATTGTGTGAGGTGCAATGTGTTTTGAGCTTTAGTAAGGTTTCTTTTTACGTATGTAGGTGCCCTTGTATTTGGGGCATAGATATTTAGGATTGAGAGTTCATCTTGGTGGATTTTTCCTTTGATGAATATAAAGTGTCCTTCCTTATCTTTTGATGACTTTTAGTTGGAAATTGATTTTATTTGATATTAGAATGGCTACTCCAGCTTGCTTCTTCCGATCATTTGCTTGGAAAGTTGTTTCCCAGCCTTTCACTCTGAGGTAGTGTCTGTCTTTGTCTCTGAGGTGTGTTTCCTGTAGGCAGCAGATGCAGGGTCCTCGTTGCGTATCCAGTTTGTTAATCTATGTCTTTTTATTGGGGAGTTGAGGCCATTGATGTTGAGAGATATTAAGGAATAGTGATTATTGCTTCCTGTTATATTCATATTTGGATGTGAGGTTGTGTTTGTGCTTTTCTTCTCTTTGTTTTGTTGCCAAGACGATTAGTTTCTTGCCTCTTCTTGGGTATAGCTTGCCTCCTTATGTTGGGCTTTACCATTTATTATCCTTTGTAGTGCTGGATTTGTAGAAAAGATATTGTGTAAATTTGGTTTTGTCATGGAATATCTTGGTTTCTCCATCTATGTTAATTGAGAGTTTTGCAGGATACAGTAACCTGGGCTGGCATTTGTGTTCTCTTAGGGTTCTGTATGACATCAGTCCAGGATCTTCTGGCCTTCATAGTTTCTGGCGAAAAGTCTGGTGTGATTCTGATAGGTCTGCCTTTTATATGTTACTTGACCTTTTTCCTTTACTGCTTTTAATATTCTTTCTTTATTTTGTGCGTTTGGTGTTTTGACTATTATGTGGCGGGAGGTGTTTCTTTTCTGGTCCAATCTATTTGGAGTTCTGTAGGCTTCTTGTATGCCTATGGGTATCTCTTTTTTTAGGTTAGGGAAGTTTTCTTCTATGATTTTGTTGAAGATATTTACTGGTCCTTTGAGCTGGGAGTCTTCACTCTCTTCTATACCTATTATCCTTAGGTTTGATCTTCTCATTGAGTCCTGGATTTCCTGTATGTTTTGGACCAGTAGCTTTTTCCGCTTTACATTATCTTTGACAGTTGAGTCAATGATTTCTATGGAATCTTCTGCTCCTGAGATTCTCTCTTCCATCTCTTTTATTCTGTTGGTGAAGCTTGTATCTACAGCTCCTTGTCTCTTCTTTTGGTTTTCTATATCCAGGGTTGTTTCCATGTGTTCTTTCTTGATTGCTTCTATTTCCATTTTTAATTCTTTCAACTGTTTGATTGTGTTTTCCTTGAATTCTTTCAGGGATTTTTGCGATTCCTCTCTGTAGGCTTCTGCTTGTTCTCTAAGGGAGTTCTTCACGTCTTTCTTGAAGTCCTCCAGCATCATGATCAAATCTGATTTTGAAACTAGATCTTGCTTTTCTGGTGTGTTTGGATATTCCATGTTCGTTTTGGTGGGAGAATTGGGCTCCGATGATGCCATGTAGTCTTGGTTTCTGTAGCTTGTGTTCCTGCGCTTGCCTCTCGCCATCAGATTATCTCTAGTGTTACTTTGTTCTGCTAATTCTGACAGTGGCTAGACTGTCCTATAAGCCTGTGTGTCAGGAGTGCTGTAGACCTGTTTTACTGTTTTCTTTCAGCCAGTTATGGGGACAGAGTGTTCTGCTTTTGTGTGTGTAGTTTTGTCCCTCTACAGGTCTTCAGCTGTTCCTGTGGGCCTGTGTCTTGAGTTCACCAGGCAGGTCACTTGCAGCAGCAAAGTTGGTCTTACCTGTGGTCCCGGAGGCTCAAGTTCCTTTCATGGGTGCCACGGGCTCTCTGCGTGGCAGCAACCGGGAAGATCTCGCTGCCTCTTCCGGAAGCCTCCGTGGCACCAGGGTTCCAGATGGCCTCCGTGTTTTCCTCTGAATCAGCAATGTGTGTAGAGAGCAGTCTCTTCTGGTTTCGCAGGCGTGTCTGCCTCTCTGAAGGTTTAGCTCTCCCTCCCACGGGATTTGGGTGCAGAGAACTGTTTTATCCGGTCTGTTTCCTTCAGGTTCCGGTGGTGTCTCAGGCAGGGCTCCTGCCTCACCTGGGCCCTCTCCCACGGGAGCCCAGAGGCCTTATACAGTTTCCTCTTGGGCCAGGGATGTGGGCAGGGGTGGGCAGTGTTGGTGGTCTCTTCTGCTCTGCAGCCTCAGGAGTGCCCACCTGACCAGGCGGTAAGGTATCTCTCCCACGGGTTCTGGGAGCAGAGAGCTGCTGCGGGCCATGATCCGCGGGTGTGGGACTTCCGGTAAACACAGGACTTGCCTGGTCCTAGAGGGATTCTGCCTCTGTTGTCCCGATTCCACCCGGCAAGTCACTTGCAGCAGATAAGTTAGTCTTACCTGTGGTCCCGAGGCTCAAGTTCGCTTCGGGTTCTGCCCACGGGCTCTCATGGTGGCAGCGACCAGGAAGATCTCGCCGCCTCTTCCGGGAGCCTCCGTGCACCAGGGTTCCAGATGGCCTCCGGTGTTTTCCTCTGGAATCAGCAATGTGTGTAGAGAGCAGTCTCTTCTGGTTTCGCAGGCGTGTCTGCCTCTCTGAAGGTTTAGCTCTCCCTCCCACGGGATTTGGGTGCAGAGAACTGTTTATCCGGTCTGTTTTCCCCTCTTTCTATTTTAAGCCACTAACGTGTGTGGTTGTTTATTATGGCAGCAAAGGAAACTAATCCAGAGATTGACGTGATGTGTATAATTTTTCAACCATTAGGCATTATAACTATTACATATGCCTTTATTTATTAACCACGATACGATTTTTAAATATTTTAAAATATTTCAAGATCAATTTTTATCTGAAATGATCCTGTAAGAGTGATAAACAAAAGCAGTGGGAAGTGTCAGGCAGAGGAACGATATCGATAAAAGACAGGACTGCAAAAGCAAGGACTTGCAAGCAGCTTCAGTGGTCATGCTCATACCGCTGGCCACTTCCCTGCCAAGGGAAATGAGAAGCTGAAAACACTGTTTTTGTTTTTTATGAGTTTGATCTTATAGATAGTATAGTGCTGAGAACAAAATTAGCAGACATGATGGTTACTGAGATATAGCATGAAATTAGCAAATGTGGAGGAAAGAGCAAAAGTCAGCTGGACCAGCATTACTTGAAAATTAGGCCTTGGTCATCTTCATCCATTGGGCACATCTAGGAAAGTGCGCATCTATATTACTATCAAATATTCCTCGCATTAGTAAAAGGGAACATTTACAGAAAATTCTCAATAGGACATAAGTAATACCAGTTCAATTATGCATCCATGGAGGTCTGGAATACTGTCAGATATGTTTTGTTTACTCTGTGTTTAGCGCAGTGCTTCCATTAATGGTGAAGTGATAAAAGATTTATTTTTAATCGGATTTATGCTTTTATCACAATTCAGTGAACAGGTGTTCCACATGTGAACCTGTAAATAGGAGTCATATATTGTAAATCCCCCAAAAGATGACCCACGATAGCTATCACTGTGGTTATTGATTCGTGAGAATTTTAGTGTTTTACTAAACCCAAGAGTTTTACTATAGAATAAACGAGGTTCATTCAAATGCTAAGATGGGCATTAGCAATGGAATGTCGGATGGTGTTGTATCATCTTACACAACTGTTTTATCCTTTTGAGATTATGGAAGTCATCCCACACACAAACATGCACACCCTCTTCTACATGCGATCTAATTTAGATATTGTACTGAATCTTTTTTTAAGATCTACTTTTTAAAAGGTTTATGTATTTTATTTCTCCCAGTACACTGTAGCTGTCTTTAGACACACCAGAATAGGGCCTCAGGTCCCATTAAAGATGATTGTGAGGCATCATGTGGTTGCTGGGAATTGAACTCAGAACGTCTGGAAGTGCAGTCAGTGCTCTTAACCTCTGAGCCGTCTCTTCAGCCCATCATACTGAATCTTAATCTTGAACTTAACCTGCTATCTTCATGCTGTACCATTGATTTGGATTAGGAATATTATACAATTTACACTTACTAGCAGTTTTGTTTTAAATTACAAATGAGGAACTGTCTCTCCTTCCACCGTTGTTGCTGTTGTTACTTGCCAAACAGTTCTACTAATATGAATCTTAAGGAGGGAGATGTTAAAGAAATTTTAAAATTAAACGTAGAGAAAGATGAGATTCCAGTCTTGTGTTAGAAAGGAGGCACATGCTTTCACTTCGTCCTGGCAAAGGCATCCTGATTTCTTCCTCCGCATTAAGTCAGTTGATCACAGCGTTCAGAGACATTCAAAGTGTCACACGACTTTAATTTGGCATTTGTTTGTATATATTTTGGGAAAGGTGTGCTCGCTAATAAATTTAAGACAGCACGGCAGCATTTTATGTGTCGCATAACCTCGGTGCTGTGAGATATTGTCATGGTTACCTGCAAAGCAGCAGGATGTATGTGGGTGAAAGACGAGGCTTAAGCCGCATAAAATAGTCTCCACACAGAAAGCAAAAACTATGAACTAAGAGAAGAGGTAGCGTCAGGTGGGAAAGGTGTGAAGAAGCCACTGTTCAACTGCTTTTAGGAGAAAATAGCTATGGTTTTGGTCATGATCTGATACCGTTAGTCTCAAATGGCTTTGTCTCTGAAATTGCTCACTGTATAGAAGGAATAATTTTGTGTTATGAAAGTAATGCAGTTTGAGAGATTTCCAGAGGACATGGTGTCATCCCCTGACTCCAGGCATTTTCAGATTATTGACCACCTCATCATCTAGCTTGTAAACATTACTGAGTTTACTTAGAATAGTTCAGTTACTTCCATGTTCAAAGAGCTATACAGTGCAAGTTTGTTTTCCCCATCATCTCCTGAGACGAAAAACTTTTCCTATAAATATTAGTTCTTCTTTGTACTTGGATTTATAAAAATCTAATTTTTATTTTTATTTATTTGTGGCAAGTTAGCTACTATATTTTCTCTCTTACTTTACACCACCTGTCTTAAAAGCAATACTGTTCTAAACTATTAAAAACTAGATAATTAAAGCATCAATTCAGCAGCAGTCTGTGGAAACTTCTATATGTCTGGGCTAAACAGTGGAGAACAAGAACTAATAGAGCAGAGGGCTAGGGGGATGGCTCAGTGGTGAGCATTACTTACTGGACAAACGAGAGACAGGAGCTTGGAACCCAGACCCCATATCAAACCTGGATTTGGCTTTAGACATTCCTGTAACTCAGCACTCATGAGGGCAGGGTCAGGGAGGGCATTAGCAAAAAACAAACGTACCCAAGCAAACAAATACCTCTAATAACGGTAAGGGCCAGGTCCAGCCACACACTCTGCCTCAAAGGATCAAGGAGAGTGATAAGCAAACAATGGCTTCTGCATGCTTGCCCACATCTGTTCACACAATAATCACACTCACACACACACACACACACACACACACACACACACACACACACTCACTCCACAACATGAATACGAAAGAACTAACAGATCATGAGTTGGATTATTAGAATTCTTGCAAAGTGAGAAAAACAGCATTTAAGAGATTCTCAAAAGCAAATTTAATTACCAAAAAAAGAAGAAAGAATATGAATAGAAATAAGATTAAGTTCTGCATTAGGTAGAGGAACAGGGAGACATGAAACTTTGGAGGAGGGAGAACTTGAAAAGAATCCAATTCATTAATAAATACGAAACAGATCCTGACACAAGCTCATTTACTCTTGTAATGAATCAGAAAGGATTTATAAAACAATGTCTAAGCATTTGACATTAGAAGAAACAGAACAGTACTAATACTATGTCCAGAAAGTAAGTATGAAACCCTGCACAGTCAACCGCTTCACCTAAAACCAGTGAGTGCAGCTTCCCAGGCTCATTCATGTAAATAATCTTGGATTAATATTTTATTATTACCAATCCTGCAATTTCTATTTCTCCACAAGTAAATGTGTTTTTAATAGGATAATATCATAATTGGTCAACTAGTCAATAAAATAAACACAAACACCAAGAATTATACAACTTCACAAAGTGCAATCAGATGTACCAAGTACTTTCACTTTCCATGAAGTTTATATAACTTTTTTCCTTAGAAATATTTTAGTACTAGCATCTGTGCAATTTAAGTTGATGCGAAAACCAAATAGGAATGAAAACAGTGAGAAAGGAGTGAAGTTTTGATGTACTCTGAAGAGAAGCTAGAAGCTGCGGCAGGCTGGTTTGTCTCCAGGGCCCAATTATAACAGAGCCAATTAGGCTCTGTGAGGCCCTCATACCTCTTTACAATTCTCCTCCAAGTCCACAGACTAAAACTCTGCATGTGTGTGTCATAACTTCCTGATATGGATTCCAAATATTGCTCCATCCATCAACAGCAGTTCATGTCCAGAGGAGAAATGGAAACTAATATGTGTTTAGTGAGCTTTTCAAATAATGTCAAATTCACAGACGTGCTGCAACGTGAGAACTAATGTCAGTGTGAGTGTTCGATTAATGGTTTAATTTCGTACTTCAAACACTAAAACCACCCGTTTGCTTTCCTTTATTTCAACAGTATGGAGAAGGAAGAGAAGATGGAAGGAAAAAGGAAGCAGGGCACGAGAGAGGGAAGAAATCTTACGAGCTTTCAAGTCTCAGGTCTCATTTGCAGTCTGGTGACCCTGACTCTACACCACTGTGGTGACCATGCTGGGAACACAGCAAATCTCTCTCTGCACCCTGCATGCTCCCTGCACTCCATAATTGGGAAAAGATTCAGAGAACAATATGAGAATTTGCAAAGGAGGAAAACCTTCTCTCATGAATGTCTGGTGTGACTTCCCTTTCAATTCAGCTGTCAGTTTTTCTTCTACAAAGAAAAGCCAAACTGTTAATTCCAGCTGGTAACTCCTCCCAAATACAAAGACATTTTAAATTTGGAACAGAGTGTGTTTTGTGGTGTTGTTGCTGCTTAATGATACTCAGGCTTCTTAACGTTTGCTTTGTCTCTCCAAAATAAATAATCTCAAAGTACTCCACGATAACCGCATAACAATTTTATAAACACTGCAATACATTTGGAGCCATGATTTTAGAGATGGCGTCTCTGAGTTTTAAATTAGATCTGAGGCCTGAAAAACTGTATAAATTTCAGTCTACTGTACTGAGGATCTTCTAATAAGTTTCATTATTGGAATTTTATTATTAATGGTCATACAATATTTCAGTCAAATATTCGGCTACATTTTTCAAAAGGCAGTGGCAATACATTAGCCGTTCTTAATCAACGGCCCAGATGAACGCCACGAGCTGAACTCCACCAAAGCCAGAAAAGAAAAAGCAGTAGAATTATTAGAAATGGCTGACACTGCATTTATAAGCAGGACTGAAAAGCAGGGTATCAGCAGACTAAATGCTTCCCGAACTTTATGGAAGATAAAAGTGAACTGAGGACGCCAACAGGTAGCTCAGGTTGTAGGAGTTCATTATACAATCTTGACAGAAAAGAGGAAGAGGAGGGAGTTCAGATTTGAACATGGAAATGCCATGTATTATGGGGCAATAGGCATCGCACACCTCCGCTCCAAACCTCCTCTCCAAACCTCCGCGCACAGGGCAACCTGGTCTGAGAACGCACCCGGAGACCTCCATCTGAGCACAGTGCTCTAAATAACTGGATAGATTCCTCTGCGAGGATAAAGAGCAGCTAATTCAGTTGTTGGCACCTCAAAGTAAATCCCTTCTAATTTTGGAGTTTTAAGTGTATTCCAACTGAAATCTGGTTGTCTGACTCATTACCCTCAGACTCAGCCAGATTTTTTTTTTTTTTTTTTTTTGGAGAAAGAAAGAACTCTTTACTCTTATTTATAAACTAGTCACCAAAGTTTTATTCACCTTATCTTTACTAAGTGATATTCAAGATATATGAAAATAAGAAGTCAATATAAAAAATTTAAAGTTTGTCCCAACGGGGAAGCAAGGACATTTCCAGAAAAGAAAATATTAAAATAAATAGTGTACTCTCTTTAGATATTCACTAAGATATTCCCACCATGGAAATAATTACATGTTAGGTAAAAGTAGCAATTAGAAAAAAAAGAGAAAAAAGCTACTGGAAAGAAAATGTATAATTTCACAAGATATGTGAAGTTTGGTAGAAAGTAAAAAAAAAACAATAACATTACATTTTGAGCAAGAAAAATCTAAGAGACAAATGATTGAGTGTTATTTGACTGACTATAAAGTTCAAGCCAATATTAAAGCGTAGAACATCTTGGGAAGAAGGATAATCAAAGAAAAACAAAACAAAAAACCTTACAAGAGGGACAAACAAGTATTGATTAAGAGAGGATGTGGACCATTCAATAAAGACTCGTTGGCACAGTCTTTGTTTAGGTCTTTTTTGTGCATTTATTTCTGTAAAAGACTGCTTCACAGCAGACACACTGATTCTCTCTCTCTCTCTCTCTCTCTCTCTCTCTCTCTCTCTCTCTTACATAGGCAGCTGGAGCCATGGGCCACTCCATGTGTACTCTTTGGTTGGTGTTTTAATCCCTGGGAGCTCTGGGGGATCTGGTTGGTTGATATTGTTGTTCATCCTATGGGCTTGCAAACCCCTTTGGCTCCTTCAGTCCTTCCCCTAACTTCTCCATTGGTGTCCCCGTGCTCAGTCTGATGGTTGACTGCAAGCATCTGCCTCTGTATTTGTCAGGCTGTGGCAGAGCCTCTCAGGAGACAGCTATATCAGGTTTCTGTCAGCAAGCACTTCTTGGCATCAATGATAGTGTCTGCCTTTGGTGTCTGCAGATGGAATGGATCTGCAGGTGGGGCAGTCTCTGGATGGCCTTTCCTTCAGTCTCTGTTTCACTCTTTGTCCCTGTTTTCCTTTAGATGGGACCAACTTTGGGTCAGAATTTTGGAGATGAGTGGGTAGTCCCATCTCCCAACCGTGGGGGCCCTACCTAACCTCTGGGTGTGGTCTCTGCGGGTTCTCTCTCCCCTTTGTTGAGTTTATTTCATCTAATTTCATCCTCATTGGGTTCTGGGAGCCTCTTGCTTTCCTGTCATCTGAAACTTTCTGGTGGCTATCCCCAATGCCCATCCCTAACTGCTAAACACTTCTGTTCAATTTCCTGACACTCTGTATATGTCTCTGCCTCCTCCCATACCTGGATCTTACAAACTTTACTCGTCATCTTCTGAAATGATTCCTGTGCTATGGATTTGAAGCATGCTGATGGCACTCTCATCGAGTCTCAACACTAGATAAAGACCTTCAGGCAACTAATGGCTGTCTAAGAGAGGAAGCATTAACCTCTGCCAGGGATGAGACTGCTAACGGGTTACCCAACAAAAAGGGCCAAGTGGTCAGTCCTGCAACCATATGCACAGAAACAAGAAAATCCTTCTCAGCAATTTGTATTTGTAAGAGAATGAGAGTCTGACTTGAGGATATGCTTTAGCAAAGCGAAGGATTTACTAAATCATTACCTCTAGAAAAGGGTTAAATTTGAGACAAAAGAGAGACAAAGGGAAGTCTCTGTGTGACCCTTATACAGCAGATGTAGACTGATCTGCCCAGAACAGATAGAATTGTGCTTATGAACCAGATATTTGATATGATCAAAAGAGAAAACCATTTCATCATGACTATGTAAAGTATCACAGCAAAATGTTCATTTCAGAAACTTAGTGCAAGTCTATGTTTCGAAGTTAATAATAAATTAAATATTTGGATAACTTTTGTAAAACTAAATTAGAGTTTAAAAATTAGGGCTTCAGAAACAAAATTAATAATCACAAATAAAAATCGAAGGACACATGAAATTATTAGCATTGAAGATGCAAAAAATATGATATATGCCTTCCCTAAGGGGGATCTGCAGTTGTCAGGCAATGCCAATAGATGAGTAGAAGAGACATAGGAGGGTTTAGGTTCATGGAGCTAGGGGTTGGAAGAGAACCATGGGGAGAAGTAAAAGGTGCAGAAGGAGGAAGGAGAAACTGCTATGGGTTAGGCAAGCCATGAAAGCAGCCCTGAGGGCTAGACTGTTGATGGTAAGAGCAGCCCAGATGAAACAGTAAGTAGTAAGTAATAACTTGGGGTTATTGATAGGAAAGTAGGTTCTAACAACATGGAAGATAGGTATTCACCCAGCTGTTATGCTGTTTGAGGCTTATTGTAAATATAAAGGCTGTGTGTCTTTTATCTTGGAACTAAAGGGTCAAAGGGGATGGTAGAAACTCCCGGTTAGGATTAAATATTTTCTACAACATATAACCACTGAGTCCATTCATCATTGCTTATATATACATGTGTCCAAGGCTGACCACCTGGGATTGCAAAACCTATGTGGTAGGTCATTCATAGAAGAAACTGATTAGTCCTCTCAATAGATGCTCTTTATATAGGGTAGGGCCTTGGGGGAATTTCTCTGTTAGTGTTGGTTTATCAATTGGTGGTTATCGTTGTGCCAGGCAACCAAGCAATTTCAATTTCATGGGTGTATTTTCCTTGTTCTGTTTAAGAGATACTGTCTAATAGTAAACATAGGCTTGTGGCTTCTATTTCTGCCCCCATAGGCTACTTTCCCTGAGTCTCAGGTGTAAGGGCTGCATTGCAGATGTATATCAGCTGGAGCTGGGGACCCCCAAATCACTTATTCTCTGCATTTTGACAAGGTGTTAATCTTTGTAATGACCCCCATCTGTTACAACATCCTTAGCAATTAAAGATGCAAATTAAGGCTACTAAGAAATTTCTTCTTATCCCAGAGAGTAGCTAAGCTGAAGATAATATCTGACAACAAACACTGGTGAAGATTTAGGGAAAGTAGAGCTCGTTCTCTGTTGTTACAATTGGGTCCAACATGGATAGTGGCATGTGAAAGTCTCAAATGCCGAAAGTAGATCTGCCATATGTCCTGGGATACATCAGGGTACACACACAAGAAATTTGATGTTCTACTAAATAGAAAATTATCATTCATGTTCATTGCTTTGTTCAGGATAGCTGGGAATTGACACAAACTAAATATCTTTCAGTTGATAAATGGACAATGAAATATTGTACTGCCATTAGTTAGGGTTTCTTTTGCTGTGAAGAAACACCATGACCAGGGCAACTCTGACAAAAGAAAACAGTTAATTGGGGGTTGGCTTACATTTCAGAGGCTTAGTTCATTATCAGGACAGCAGGAATGGTGGAATGCAGATAAATATGGTGTTAGAAAGGAAACTTAAGAGTTCTACACCTGGATCTATAGGCAGCAGCTTCTCAATCCCCACCAAGTGACACATTTCCTCCAACAAGGCTACACCTACTCCAACGAGGCCACACTTCCTAATAGTGCCCTTCCCTGTGAGCCTATGGGGGTAAGTTTCTTTCAAACCATCACAATACCTATTCACAATGGAGTACTAAAGGAAATTGAAATGATGAATGAATAGGACTGGAATACACTATCCTAAGTGAGGTAATCCTGGCCCAGAAACACAAATGCCACATGTTATCTCTTATTTGTGGATCTTGGCTTTGACTCTTTAGATGTGATTATAAAACCTGAAGTAACAACAACAACAACAACAACAACAACAACAACAACAACAACAAGAGTGTTGGGAAGAAACACTAAAGAGGGGACATAGTAGAATACAGTTGCTATGAAATAGATAATGGAGATTTTTACTAGACGGAGAGGGTGAAGAAGAGTAAAATAACATTAAGGGACTTTCAGAAGACACAGGGACACATCATTTCACAAGCTTACTTAAAATATATAATGTATATGTGTATATGCATACACTTAAATGTGTGTATTCTTTTTTTTCAACAGTTACTTCACTTAAAGTGAGGGTGTATCCCACCACCAAGAGCCATGCACTATCTAATAAGAACCACAGAGCCAAGCATGGTAAACATTCCTTGAGCTACTGATCAGAGATAAAACAAGAATTTCTCGAAACAATCTGTTTTTATCACCATTGCTCTTGGTTGTATTCCAGAATGTGAAGACAAGAGCTTACAGCTGGAAACACCACAATCCAGACACAGGACTTGAAAGATCTGAGACATAAGTGAGCTGGAAGCATCTTCCTAGAGAACTAGCTTTCATGGGATCATTGCTATGTAAGCTGCCAAGGGAGTGGAACAATCTTATCCAGGTGTAAAGGCTACATACAGTCCACAACCAGGTCTGAACCAATACGGTATTGCCACTGGTGAAATAATGGTACTTTTATCTTGAAGGTAACCAATAGATGTTTAACCATGCTTAAGACTCACTCAATAGGAAGGAGTTTATGCCTGGTACTGTCAACCTACCAACTAGAAAGGGACCACGGAGGTGAGAAGGAAAGAAGAAACACCAGAGATGGGGCATAGTAGGATACAGGTGTCATGAAATGAGTTGTGGAGACTTTAACTGGAAAGGATAAAGAGGTCACATACCCTAATGTACTACTGCCAGTTTTCTAAGCTAGTAAAATTTCTAATTATACTAAATCTTTTTCCACAGGTAACTGTAGCACTAATCCTTCATCAGAGCAAAAACATGCTGCAGTAAATAAAATCGCAATCAGACATCCAAATAATAAAAAAATACATAATACATTTTCTAAAATGCTAGGAAAATTTGCTTGAGATGTCATTTAAGCCTAGATAAAAATAAGGTAAAGAGAGAATTTTATATATATATATATATATATATATATATATATATATATATCAAATACCTTGGAAGCTAACTAGAGGGCATATGGCAGGGGAAGAAGAGCTTGTACCAAGTCACTGAGACTTTAGGTTCCGTTCTAAACATGGTGGAAAGTTCATGAGGAGTTTCCTTCAGGGAAATCACAGTCTGCTTCACATTCTGAACGTGGTTTGGCTGGTGGAGAAGATTGCATGACAGACATAAAAGTGGAAGTAGAAGAGAAACTAGATGGAAATGGAAGGATGGGAGCGAAGATTGTGGTGGTTTGAATATGCTTGGCCCAGGGAGTGGCACTATTAGGAGGGGTGGACATGTTGGAGGAAGTGTGTCACTGTGAGGATAGGCAATGAGACCCTCCTTCCAACCCAGTCTTCTCCTAGAGGCCTTCATACGAAAAAGCAGAACTCTCAATTCCTCCTGTACTATGCCTACCTGGATGCCGCCATGATACTGGATTGAAACTCCGAACTTGTAATCCGAGCCCCTATTAAATATTTTCCTTATAAGTGTTGTCTTGTTCATGGTGTTTCTTCAGAGCAGTGAAAACCATAACTAAAGCAGAGATGGTGGAAAAAATTTTCACTCTGAATCACAGATGGGATTTGGTATAAGACCAAATTCAAGGTGAGAAAGAGCACGAGTTTCTTCATTTGGTTTTGCTTTAAGACGACATGCTCAGGATGTATAGACATACATTCAGGGACACACTCATACACATAAGACAGTTATCTCAAAAAGGAAAAGCAAAACTAAGCAGCATATATATAGACGTGAAAACAAATTGCAGGGAATAATCTTGTAAGACATTTTAATCAACACAAGAACGTAGGGGTGATGGCATATACTGAAAATCACAGTGCTTGGGAGATGGAGACGGAGGGGGGGCAGGGGTCTGGAGTTCACCAGCATTCATGATGAGTTTGAAGTCAGTGTGAACTATGGAAGACACCATCTGAGAGCAAAAACAAATAAATGAAGTAAAAGATAATCACTATCAGAGAAAGAAAAAAATGAAATCATGTCTTACCTGAGGGGATGCAAAGAATCCATAGATACTATTGTCCTATTCCTGTCAAACATGTGTCAGGCAAAACTGAACTGGGAGGAGGCCTTCTACATGCAGTATAACATTAGCATCACCAATCTGCCAAAACCAATGAGGAAGGAGGCCATCTTAGCTGGAATATTTAAAGACAAAAGCCAAGTGTGACCATTGATTGCAAATGGCCCCACTGTGTAGAAAAGGCATTTATAAAATTAGTACTTGAATGGTGTGTGGGCACAAAACAGAAACATTTTTCAGTGCTAATTTCTTTTGAATTTTATAGTTTATATATAAGGGAATCTCTTCCTTACTAGGTTGACAGAGTCAAGTATTTGAAGGTGAAGTCATTTGGTAAGCTAGGTTTTAAACTGCTCATTAAAATATCCTTTTCTGTAAATTTATCATATATATGCACATATATACATATTCCAAACACACTATCAAAATGATTCTGAAAGAAGAGTCTACATTCTTGCCTGTAAGAATATATGATGTTCACCTTATAAACTATTTCAGGATCTAGACAAAGAAGAATAACATTTCGATTTGGTTTATGAAGCTATCATCAGTCTGACACCCAAATGCCAAAAGCTAGTATATATGACATAGAGTACAATCATTTCTGTGAATAATATCAGATAAAATATCACCATTGCCAATTATGTAATAAATCATGAACACTTAAGCTAACAGCAGAACAGATATATTTAAAACTAATGATTAAAAACAGGGGCACAGCTTTTCTTCAGCTGCCGCCAAGGTGCTGGGTCTTCTCAGAAAGCTGAGGCCTCAATGGGGAGAGGTTCTCACTTATTGACAACTGGCAGCATTCAGGCAGTGCACAACATGCCCTCTGTCTCTGCTCACCTGCACATAATCTGTCCTCATCCAGCATGATGTGATGGCAGTCATGGTGGATAACATCAAGGTTCTCATTAAAGTAGCTATATCAGTGTTGAACCTTTCTGGCTCCTGGCTTGTTTGCAAAGGCCCTGGACAGTGTCACCATTGGGAGCCTCATCTGCAATGTAGGAGGCTGGTAGACCGGCTCCAGCAACTTAAGCTGCTCCAGCAGGTGGTCCTGTGCCCTCCAATGCGGCTGACCCAGCTGAGCAGAAGAAAGTAGAAGGTGAGGATCTAGAATCTGATGTGATGTGGACTTTGGTCTTTTTGACTAAACCTCAGCATCCTGAAGGGAGAGAGAGGCCAATGGATCTCTGAATTCAAGGCCAGCCTGGTCTACACAGTTAAGTTGTAGATTCATGCTTCTATTTCCTGGGCTGCTAAACTGTAAGGGTCCATGCTTCGAAGAATGATATTCCGGGCTCAAATAGTATGTAAGTTAGTTTCTGACTAGCTGAAGTCCAGCACGCTGGGATCTCCCATTGCCAAAATAAAGAGGCCACCAAGTGAGCTCGCAGGTCTGATTTAAAGCAAACTAGGTGATTCCGGGGTAGGTGACCTATATCTTGCTCCATCTCTAGGGATATTCCATTACTAGGGCATGGGGGCTGGAAACCAAGGTCTGGAAACAGTTGGAGAGGAAGTAGCTGAGGAAGTTTAGAAACTGTTGCTGACCCACTGTCCTTGCCTCAGGTCAGGTGACAGAGCAGCTTTTGAGGGCAGGGCAGTTTCTGACTGGCTGCCTGAAGCCTGTTCTTTTTCTTTTTTCTTTTCTTTTCTTTCTTTTTTTCTTTTTCCCTAGTAACTTTCTTTGCTAGCAACTGACTTGTTGGGGCTTGCCTGGACTTGCCCAGTTCTTAGGCCTAGTTTCCTAAACTGCCATTGTGAAGCCTGTCATGGAGTCAGTCTAGCCTTCTCAAAAACCTCATCTCTAGCAAAATAAAACCAGTTGTTGAAGGGATGCTTGAGTTTGTTAGAGCCTTTCTTTAAGCTGGATATTTTCTAAAAAGTCTCTATTATAAACTCAGAAGTGCTTTTCATGGGTGCCCTTGGAGCATAAGACTGAAAAGAAGCAATGTATGCAAAGACAGAGGGAAACCCTGGGAAGACCACATACACTGCCAAGGTTATTTGCAAGCTTCTCATATCATCTCTGTTTTGCCTTCTCAAGGACCCCTTAGGCTGGTGATTTCTTGTGGGATCACATATGTCGATACACTCCTGACTAGTGGAGAAGCTACACAATGAAAACATAGATAGACATCACATCCATCTTCTACACCTGAGTAAGGCCTGGGGCCTGTGTGTAGTGGACCTTTGGTCTTAATGAACTGCAGATTCTTTTCAAAAGATGTTTGGGTTTGCATGAAGGACTGAGGAAGGGGTAGTGATGAGATCCAATGACTGTAGTTTGGAGTTAGGGTTTGGATAAAGCTGGGACTGAGAAATGTAAAGAAAACAATCATAAAATTTGTACTTGATATATTTTAAAGCTAAGGGCATCTTCATGGGAAACCATACCCATCTGGATTTCTCAGCTCTATGAGCCAATAAAGTGATTTGACTTTATTTTCTTGAAAGCAATGTGTGTGTGTGTGTGTGTGTGTGTGTGTGTGTGTGTGTGTGTGTGTGTGTGTGTGTGTGTACATATATATATGGAGATCGTTTTCTATTGAAAGTTTTTCTGGGAGAAAATGTCAAAAATTTCCAGATCTACATGGGACTATTTTTAGCCTTGGCAATGTTTCTATATTTTTTTGTTTAGAGTCCTTCATCTCTCTTCTTACAGTTTAGAAGAGGAGGCCTCTAATCATTTAAGCTTCACCCACAATAGGATTACTTATCCCACCATATGGTCTTCACTCTAACAAAAGCCTTAGATCTTCCCTCTAGTTTACATAAAATCACTGAATTCAGCCAGGCACAGCTCACAGCTTTAATCCCAGTACTTGGGAGGCACAAGGAAGCCTGCCCTAAATTGGAAGCCAGTCTGATTTACAAAGTAAGTTCCAGGAAAGCCAGGGCTACAGAGACAAACCACATATTGGGAAAACAAAAGTGAGTGAATGAATGAATGAATAAATGAATGAATGAAAACCCATGAATACATGTCCACATTACAGGTAAGGGATTTTTTTAATAGATATTTTTCTTTTAAACTCCAAATATTCAATAATTCAACCTCAAAGACCTATCAAAAGACTGTGGCAAATCCATGAATACTGTCTTTGGGCTAAGCAACTGTCATTATGATCTCCACATTTGCTCTTTCTTTCCAGTCCCATGGGTGTGCACGCACATATAGATTCATAGCAGTGCTGTCCAATTTTCTGAGGAACCTCTGGACTGATTTCCAGAGTGGTTGGACCAGCTTGCAATCCCACCAACAATGGCAGAGTGTTCCTCTTTCTCCACATCCTCACCAGCATCTGTTGTCACCTGAGTTTTTGATCTTAGCCATTCTGACTGGTGTGAGATGGAATCTCAGGATTACTTGATTTGCATTTCCTTGACTACTAAGGCTGCTAAACATTTCTTTAGGTGCTTCTTGACCATGCAATATTCCTCAGTTGAGAATTCTTTGTTTAGCTCTGTAGCCCATTTTTTAAAAGGGTTATTTGATTCTCTGGAGTCTAACTTCTTGAGTTCTTTGTGTATTTTGGATATTTGCCCTCTATTAGATGTAGGATTGGTAAAGATCTTTTCCCAATCTGTTGGTTGCTGTTTTGTCCATTGCCTTACAGAAGCTTTGCAGTTTTATGAGGTCCCATTTGTCCATTCTTGATCTTAGTGCACAAGCCATTGGTGTTCTGTTCAGGAAATTTTCCTCAGTGCCCATGTGTTTGAGGCTTTTGCCCACTTTTCTTCTATTAGTTTGAGTGCATCTGTTTTTATGTGGAGTCCCTTGATCCACTTGTACTCGAGCTTTGTACAGGGTGAGAAGAATGGATTCATCTTGCATTCTTCTACATGCTGACCTCCAGTTGAACCAGCACCATTTGTTGAAAATGCTGTTTTTTTCCCTCTGGATGGTTTTATCTCGTTTGTCAAAAATCAAGTGACTATAGATGTGTGGGTTCATTTTTGAGTCTTCATTTCTATTCCATTATTCTACTAGCCTGTCTCTGTCCCAATACCATACAGGTTTTTTTTTTTTTTTTTGTTTTTTTTTTTTTTAAATCACCATTACTCTATAATACAGCTTGAGATCAGGGATGGTGATTCCCCTAGAAGTTTTTTTGTTGTTGTTGTTGAAAATAGTTTTCAATATCCTGGGTTTTTTGTTATTTCAAATGAATTTGCAAATTGTTCTTTCTAATTCTGTGAACAGTTGAGTTGGAACTTCAATGGGGATTGCATTGAGTCTGTAGATTGCTTTTGGCAAGATGGCCATTTTTACTATATTAACCCTGCTAATCCATGAGCATGGGAGATCTTTCCATCTTCTGAGATCTTCCTCAATTTCTTTCTTCAGAGACTTGAAGTTCTTGTCATACAGATCTTTCACTTGCTTGGTCAGTATCACCCTACTAGTTTATATTATTTGTGATTACTGTGCGGGGTGTTGTTTCCCTAATTTCTTTTTCAGTCAGTTTATCCTTTGAGTAGAGCAAGGCTACTGATTTGTTTGAGTTAATTTTATATCCAGCCACTTTGCCGAATTGTTTATCAGCTGTAGGAGTTCTCTGGTGGGATTTTTGGGATCACTTAAATATACTATCATATCAACTGCAAGTAGTGATATTTTGATGTATCTTGTAATGTAGCTATTAGTGTTATGCTATCTACAAGTTCTGAGCCTTTTACATTTAAAGTAGAACCATTCACTGATCATTCTTGAACCTTATAATGTCCATACATGTGGTAAATTCACACTATTATATTATAATTATTACATCTACAAAACTTTCCCCTACAGCCCAAAATGCATGGAAACACCAAAATCTTACTTTAACATTATCCACAGTTTGACTATGCAATATAAGAAATATTATCCATTTAGATTCTTTTAATTATTTGGAAGTTGAACATTTCAATATTTAAGAAAGAGATTTTACCTCCAAATGTGGAGTGCATTTTAAGATGTGGGGAGAAATGATTGGATAATAAATTATGTAGCAGTGAGACAAGAAGTTCTAATGTCATTACTCAAAAAAAAAAAAAAAACCTATTTCGCCTTGCTTGAAAAACGTCCAGAGTAGTTAAATTAATACTAACCTATAAAATTATAGCATAAATATTTAAAATATGGGCATACCACATAATCAATATATAACAAAAGCAGAATATATTTATTTTTCTTAATTTTTCTCTGTCAGTTAATATTTAATTAATCACATAAATTTGCATTACTTGCTAAAAGGACTATATTATTAAGTGAATGAGTCATTTATATGGGTATGTACACATTATCATCTTGTTATTCAATTGCCTTTGTTCTACTTTTTTCTGCTATGGCTTTGATGAGATCCAACACATTGATATAATAATAAAAAGTCAAATGATATGGAAAATAAGGCTAACATCAAAAAAGGATAAATATACTCACTAGTTCATTTACTATTAAATGTTTACAAACTCCAAAATTTGTTTCTATTCGCTCTATTATATTTTCACCAGAAAAATTGCTTACTTTGTGCAATGATCTAGTTTTATACAAAAATTTAAAAGACAACCATCTAAAATCATGAGATGTTTGCACTATTTATGGGCACCCTTTTTAGTCTATGTTTAAGGTTTTTTTTTTACGCAATACTATGCCAAGAAAATCAAGTCTTTGGGCAGTATCCCACTCAGAGCCCTCATACCTACCAATGAACATTACTTGATTTTTGGGTCTATGCATTGCTACTAATGCCAATTTCTATGTGATTACACTTAGAATATAATTTGCCATTATACTTCTTCATTTAAAATGCTAAACAAAAGTGCAATTTATTATCTGCTTTTTAATATTTAGTTGGCATGTCAAAACTCCAGCTTCCCGAGTAATAACTTGGAAATGAGAATATTAATCTGTATGCTGGTTTAGTGCATTTGCAGGTTTTCTTCTGAGGGAAATACACAAAATTAATTGTATAGAGAACAGAAATCAATTGGGTTAGGTTTTTAAAAGGTCAAGAAATCCAAGATCCACTGAATAACATTTAGGACAGGAGTTCTCGCTAGGATATAAGATGTTGGAATCCAGAAGACGGAGAGACAGACAGAGAGACCAAAGTGAGAAGGGGGTGGTGGTGGCGAGACAAAGACAGAGACAGGAAGAGACAGAGATGCAGAGAGAAGCAGGGGTGAGTAAAGGGAGCCTCAGACTTGAGGTAAGGAACCCTCACAGAAGCATTAATGCATCTGTGAGAGCAAGATCTCCCAGACTAATTACTTTCCTAAAGGCCTATCTTCTGGCACTGATGTACTGAGGATTGAAATGTCAATACACACTCTTCAGGGGACATACTAAAGCCATAGCATGATTAGCAAGAATCGATACCTAAGTTTGTTTATACCCTACTTTCATATTTTTTGTAGTGCGAATGTGCTGAAAGTTACTGCGTATGTATTCAAGCAAAACGTTTCATGCAATAGTCTGTAAAAAAAGCTCAGGCTTAATAAATTAACAAGCTGTGAGAGAGAAGCAAAGCCTGTGTGAATCCACATCTGTAATCTGGGCACTTGGGAGTCCGAGTTGGAAGGATCGTGTATTTGAAACCACCCTTGTCTTCATAGCAAGAAATGATCATAAAACCAAACAAAACCACAACACAGAGCAGTATAACTCTATTCCTGTTATAGTTGGGATATGAACTGTTCTCCTCTAAATTTCAGGTGGAACTCTTGAGACGTCACTGGGTTATAGAAGGGTTAACACCAAAGATGGGTTACAGGATTGGTGGGTTTGCATCCGGATTGCTATTAGGAGGCAGGACCTTGTAGGAAATAGGTCAGTGAGCAAACCTTTGAGGGGTGCGTCCATTCTCTGGTACATTCTGTTTTCCACTGCTTCGGGCTTGAAGCAGTGGATGCAACTCATCTTAGATTTAAAAAAAAAAGTAAACTACTATTGAAATAATGCTTTTCCCTTGTTAAATCTGAGTTCAGGAATTTTGTAACAGTGATAGAAAGGTAAGTATCACAGTTCTGTAACAAGAAAACCTTCTGTAGTTTAAGAGATAGCTCAGTGGTTAAGATCATGTGCTGACCAGAGTTTCATTCCTAGTACCCAAGTCAGATGGTTGCAATCAACGTAATTCAAGCTCCAGGAGATCTGACGCTTTGTGCATTCATCTGGCATCCCCCAGTACTAGTATGCACATTTGCACACACACACACACACACACACACACACACACACACACACACGTGTGCCTAAATATATCAATACTACCCATTCAGTCTGTCTATTTAATGTTATGTTTCTTTGACAGATAATGAATTTTTAATTTAGCTTTCATTTAAAAATTATTTTTCTTCCCTCAACCTGTACAAGTATGTGGAGTGCACACATATGTGTGTGCATGTTTATAGGTGTATGGTAACATGTGCATGTGTGTGCGTGTGCACTTGTATGCCTGTTTGTGTAGATGTGTAAGACCGATACCGGGGATTTTTTTATTTCTCTTCCACATTATCCTTTTGAGACAGGGTCTTTCATTCAATCAGAGCTTGCTCTAGGGACCCCTTATTTTTGTTTCCTAAGGCTGCATTCACAGGGGCTCTGTGTGGCAAGTGCTTTAACTGCTAAACCATGTCTCTACTTCATCTTTCTTAATGATACTATGGTTAAAACCAATCGTGTATTTCTATAAAGCATGACCTTGTTCAGGTTTTTGTCAGCATTTCATTGATGGTGAGCTTATGGGTTGCCATTTATATATGTGAAAATTACTGTAAGTTTTAATATTAAAACCTAGACCCAGTTGTAGGACCTGTGGTTTCATGTTAAATTTGATAATGGAAAAAATAAAGTAACTTGGGGGCGTATCTAACACCAAGAAAGCATTTAAATAACGGAGACTTGTAATATGTATATAGAAAAGTGGTTTTTTTTCCTGGAGATCTATATTAGTCCACTGTGTCTCAAACTAAGTGGGAATAATACTGAAGGCTATTAATCATTCCATTTTCACAGCAGTACACCAGCAGGAATTTATTTAGTGCAACTACTTGCATTATTTTGACACATTAGAAAAATTGTTCTGTCTAATTGGCCTTCAAACTCCCACTCTACCAGAATGGTGTGCTAAACTATTATTATTTCTCATGATATGTACTATGCACCTTATGGTGAATAGTGCCTCACTTCAAATCTGCTAACAAAGTAACATCATGCCATCCACATCTTCCCTTTAATCACGTGCCTCTCTTTCCAGGGTTATTAAAAAAGCAGCAAAGAGAAATATGAAATCTCAAGCAACATTCTCTATGCAGATAGAGTTATGCCATCTTAACAACTGATACTATAACACTGAGCTATGAGTGCCCCCTGAAATGCCTGTGTCCTTCATCCCGTCTTCTGCAACTATCTGATAGATTAAAGTCAACCACTGAATTCAAATCTGAGTAGGAAAATCACTTGAGGGACATGGCTATCATTCCTTCCCTGGGCACAAAGCAACCTTGCAGCCGTATTGATTTGGGCTGGTTAGACTGATGATGTGGTGGAAAGGTACTTTCTGGATTTCTATGACAAGTTCCTATCTCACTTTTATTTACAGACTTCTTTCATCTGTCTACACCTTCTCATCTTGTTTTGTATTGGACTCATCTAAAGAGCTGCAGTCACTGTGGAAGTCTGCAGATAACCAACATCACCACCTAAGCAGAATCCTGTCAGTATGATTCCCCTCGACATCCCCACATTCTTCCTCTTACTGGACTCTGTCTGTCTTAGTTCTGAGTTTTAGTCTCATTTAATATAAACAAACATCTTTATCCCTCACACTCTCCCACTGCCTCTCCTCTAGTCCTGCTTTCCCAGCAAGACATGACTATGAGAGACAGTATGATTACTGTCTCATACTACTCGTCAATACGATAAACATTTTTTCTGCTCTTGCATTTCATCATGTTTTTCTGGGATATCCCAAAAAAAAAACCCTTAAGCAACAGGTCTGTTCATAATATTTCATTTATCACACCTACAAAATTAGCAGGCTACTAATATTGCTGATGTTCAATAGTTTCTGTTGTCTTACAATACTGTGATCCCTTACTTTTTATTGTTATTTTGCTGTTCTTTTGGACTAGGGATTCAATATATATATATATATATATATATATATAGATATAGATATAGATATAGATATAGATATAGATATAGATATAGATATGGATATATATATATATGGATATGGATATAGATACCCAAGAATAACTTTAAGAGTCCTCCTGCCCAATGGACAATACACCTGGAATATTTTGTTCCATCATGTCCAGCAAAAACCCCGTTCTTTGTAAAGTCTCCAATGTTTTGATTTAGCAACAGAAGTCAGACTAACACATTAGCATTTGAACATTCTCCTATTTAAAAAAAAAGAATTCTCTACTCCTTCAACTTTATCTCTCTCACACCGATTCATAGCAAGACACTTTGAAGAAGTTCTTCGTGTTCACCACAAATTCATTCTTTGTAAATGTAAATGTCACTTTTATTTCCTCAGATGAGAGTCTTACCCAAGCTGTGTAAATACAGAGTTTTGACTAAGGGCAGAGTGTTTCTCATTATCACTGGGCCTAGGCCTAGAACCTTCTAGCCTCCATACAACCTAATCTTCTGCAACCCCTGACCTTGAAGTCTTCTGCTTCCAGCCCCCTTTTGATAACGGAGGCTTAGAATGTTTCAGCTTCTGAGACTAACTGCTAAATAAACTCTTTTCTATCTCTTTCTGATCTCTGTCTGGTCCAACTCAGTTATTCTTACTCAAACTCCTCCCCAAACTGACTAATTCAAATTGGCTTCTCTCGGCTTCTGACTGAATTGCTCTGCCTGGAAAGACTGCTTCTGAACACCGTAAACTGAAGTACTCTGAACTGAACTGAACTGAATTCCATCCACTCTACCAGTACTATTCTTAAGTAGTCTTTCTTTCTTGTCCTCTGAGATTTGGGCATATCCTATCTCTGACTCATTCTGTCAAATCTTTCTCTTGATTCATCACTTTGTCTGACCCTCAATTGGATGTCACTTTCAAACATGGCTGCTTTCTTCTATAAGCCAATTTTGCCTTAAAGGTGTGTCCTAAGGGCATGTCTCAATTTCAGCCAGAGGGATTAAAGATGTGTGTCTGCATTCCAGCGGGATCACACAGACCTAGGTCTGTGGGCATGATTCCTTGTCAAAGCAGTCATGTTGCTGGATTAAAGTTCCTCTACAATTCTTATTGTTCACTCATATTTCAACACACTATAATCTTGTTTCTTCCTACCAAGAATTTCACTGAAACTACAGTGTTTTTGTTTTGTTGCTGTGATAAACCACCATGACCAAAAGCAATGTGGGAAGTAAAGGGATTTTTTTTGGGGGTGGGGGGGCTTACTGGTTGAACTACAGTCCATACAAAAGGAAGTCAGGACAGGAACTCTAGCAGGACCAGAAGCAGGACTGGGGCAAGGCCAGAAGCCAAGACAGAAAGCAGCTCAATGGCCTGCTCCTATCAGCTTGCTGAACTATTTGCCTTATAAAGTCCATACCCACCTGCATAGTAATGGCACCACTCACAATGGGCTGAGTCCACCAAATCAATTAACAATGAAGACATGCCCATTGTCCATTCTGATGGGAACAATTCCTCAGTTGAGGTTTTTCAATTCCTAGGTGACTCTAGTGTTCACAACTATCTAGCACATAAAGCTTTCTGAGGAACTGGCAGCTTCTGTCTTATGAGTCGAAAACAGTTCTTCGGTTCTTACCATCGGTGGTTTAGTGTCTAGAAATATGTGACTGTCTTAGAATTCTTCCTATCTTGCATCTTCTTTTTTGTTACGATGGGTCTTCTACTTCTCAAACTAAACACATCTAGCTAGTTAGACCCTTAGATTAACGGTTAACCCAATTGCTACTTCTGTTGCAAGGTGATAATTAGCACAGGAGAATCATGCATTTGTATTTCTAGAATGAAATGTGAACCAAAGCCCAAGACCTGTCCTGTCGCTATTTAATACTATTTGAACTTTTTTGCTATAAATATTCATTAAGTCAAAATACAAACTTATTTCATATAGAGAGTTTTAATCAGATGGTTAACTGCTTAGAGAAAAAGCTCACATAGTTTTTTAAAAGTCTGTTCATTTTATTTTATTTTGCTCTGGGCAGACAGACCTCAGATTTCTTTCTTCAAAAGCCAGCTAATTAAAATAGTGAATAGAGTCTGGAAATAGAATTTCACACTGTCATATTTAAAGAATGTTTATGCAGTTGAAACAGCAGATTAAAAAAAATATTCTTGAGCCCTAAGGAATTAATTAAAAATGAATTAGAATAATGACTACCAGGGCTAGATAGGTCTTGTTGGACAAGATATTTCTATATTAAAATAATTAGTTACATTCTAATACTTCTATTATATACATTAGGGCATAGTGGCTCTCAATGCTCATTTGTAAGTAAAACATTTTCTAGCTAAATTAAATCATTAGTTCATTAAAATTCTTATTGGGTAAAATTTTTGAATAACAGGACTTTGAGATATGTCTTTGTAAAAACATCTTAAAGAAACAGTATTGCCATTAAGAAAAGACCAACCCAGCCAAAATTGGATTTTTAAATATTGATTTACAACTCTTGTGAAGTCTCTTAGATGATGACTTTGGTCTAAGCTTCTTAGCAATAAAGAGAATTTTACCTTTGTAATCTAAGGAAATATTACTGTCTATGCTTTAAAAGTTTCTCAATTTTACAGTTTTAAATGTGTTACTAGGAAAGAAGCATGGCAATATTTTGATTGGAAACTATGTATGGTTGTGATGCTAGAAGACGTTTTTTCCGTTCAAGACTTGACATTATATGGGCTAACATATTTGCTGACGAACCTCTATCATTTATTCATATCACGCAGCTATTCTCACAGATACCTTAGTAAAAGTCAAGATAAATACTACAGAAATATCAATTCTGTAGCTATTAAGTTAAAATTGAGATAAATATTTTGGAGTACTGATTTCACTGTTAGAAAAATAACACCAAATTATATAGCAGAATATGTTAGTGATAATTTCTACTTTTGTGATAAACACAGATATCATTCCATCATTAGGTGAAACCCATAAGACATGATTGCGCATGGCATATGTAAAATATAACCATAAACAGACACACAGATTCTGGATGTCCAAGGATTTTGAGAGATTTGAAGTGAAAGACTGCTCTGTGTAAGAAACATGACTATATTGATGTGGAGGAATACACTCATTTTTTTTTCTAACCCCCCTCTGGCATTTTTGCAGTGCCAGAGACTGAACCCAAGTTTTTACAAATGCTAAGCCAGCCTTCTACCTTTAAATTTCACTCCCAGGCCTCATTCTTCAATGTCTGGATCTCATTATGCTGCTCTGACTGCCCTGGAACTTGCTGTACAGAACAAACTGTCCTGGAAGTGAAAGAGATCCTTCTGCCTCTGTTTCTGAAGTGCTAGGCTTAAAATTGTGCACACCATGCCCAGATATATGTTTTTTTTTAAATTTTTTAAAAAATTAATTTTTTAGCTTAAAGCTTTTTATATAATCTGATCTATAATATTTTTCTGTAAATGACATTTTCATTTTACTTTAAATTCGTTCTTCTGAGAATTTCATATGTGTGTGTTACATTGTGTCCATTTAATACCTATTTGCATAGATACAAGGAATTTCTCTTTCTGCTTCAGTTTGTTGTTTTTTCTTAAAGTACGATAAAAATTAGAAATTTTTATTCGATTTAGGAAAAGTGTCACTATTTACCAAAAAGACTCAGAGAAAATGCCAAATTAAAGGAAAAATTAGAATATTCTTAAAAATCATCCTGATAAATCAAACATAGCAAGTTTGACCATAGTAGTGCAAACGTTTAATCCCAGCACTCATAAGGTAGAGGCAGGAGATCTCTGTGAATTAATGGTTAGCCTGGTCTACATAGGGAGGTCTACACAGCCCAAGCTACATTTGTGTCAGTTTTTTGAAGTATATTTATTTACTTTTCTTATAGCAGAGTCTCATTCTGTAGCTCAAGCCGGACTTGGGAGTTTAGTTCCTGGGCCTCAGCATCTCAAGTAATGAAATCAAAGGAATGTCCCACCACACTGAGTTTTTTTTTTAAAATTCTTTTTGTTTCTGAGATAAAATTTTGCTATACATTTTATCGAGCTAGTCTCGATATCTTGGCTTAAAGGATACTTTAGTTTCAGCCGTTCAAGTGCCAACACTGTATGTGAACACTGGGTACCCACACTAAATGTTTGCTCTTAAAAAGTACTGTTAAAGATTTGAAGGCACATTCCAAGGAGAAATATTCATGCTTTACCCATCTAGTAAAGGACTAGACACTAGGATAGGCAAAGAACTTGTTATGTTTTAACATTAAGAAGGAAAATAATTCAAATATTCAATGTTGATAGACCTGAGAAAAAAATGAACCACAACTCTAGAGCAGAATCATTTCAAAAGTGGCTAAAATTGAAAGCTGAAACTACCAACTGATGGTACAGTGTGGTCACAGAGAAAAATGGAAATCTCGGACACTTGACTGGAATGCATCTTTCATACACTGATCGGGGGGCATGTGAAGTGAGATCACGTATATACAAAACAGTTCCTCGCAGCCATTTCTCTTTACAGCCAATCTTAAATGTCCTCATGACCTAGCAGTGACACGACATAGTTATTCAAAGAAATGGAACCCAATGAGCTCTATATCCTACTACAGGGAAACTTACTCATTCATGTTCATTGCTATATATATAGAAAATTTCATATCTATCTATATTTATTATCTACCTACATATCTATCTATCTAATAATAGTTAGACATTTGAAATAGTATATATAATATATAAATTTCATATCTATCTATATCTATTTTCTATCTACATATCTGCATATTTATCTATCATCTATCTATCTATCTATCTATCTATCTATCTATCTATCTATCTATCTCATCTATTTATCATCTAATCTATTTATCTATAGTGATAGAGTAGCAGGAGTGAGAGGATTAAATAAGGAGGTGGAAGAAAGAAGCAATAAGGGAAAGAATATGGTGAGGGACCCCAACACAAAGGCCATTTGTGGCATCATATGGAAACCTACTACTGTAGAAGGTTCTTAAAATATACACATATATGAACAATATCTAGATAGGGTCAACAAATAACAGAGGATACTGTGCTCCAGATATACTTTTTCCCCACCAAGTGAAACACCCAGTCCCAGGCATGTGTTACACCTAGTTGAATCAATTTTTATTTTTTAATTCAAGTGTGTGGGAACTTCTGAGAAGAATCTGGGGCTTAGAATTAGGGTATCATTTTTCAGAAAAAGAAATGAACACTTGCATGTCACACCCCCTTCACATGGAGTTTTATGGTTTTACTCTTAAGAAAGAGTAAAAAGAAAAGAAAAATAAAAAAATATAAGGTCATGTGGATTAGAATGGGGGATTCTAGAGTCGGGGAGAAGGCTAGAGGGAAGATACCGAAATCAGTCTGATGAACGTAATCTATTCTAGCATTCTACAGAATAGTGAGGTAACTACAGTTCAGAACAACCTAGTTTATTTCATGATTACCTGGAAAAGAAGAATGCAAACGCAATCCGATGATATGGAGATCATCTATATTAATATGGACTCCATCTACAAACACAACACAATGACTTGGAGATCAACTCCATTTTTTTCAGCCTATAGAATATAGGTATGTTTTTATGGTATATACGTATGTATATTAAAATGTCAACTGCATGCCATTGAACACATGTATTAATCAAAAACTTAAGACATATTTTTGGAAACATAATCAATTATTACATATTTTATATATCTGATTAATGCATACACTGATTAGAGATTACATACTTTATACATCTCTCAAATTACCATATTGTATTCCAACATTTGTACAATTAAAACAATAAATTTAAAAACAAAACAAAAAGGAATCAGGGGGCTGGGGATTTAGCTCAGGGGTAGAGCGCTTACCTAGGAAGCGCAAGGCCCTGGGTTCGGTCCCCAGCTCCGAAAAAAAGAACCAAAAAAAAAAAAAAAGGAATCAGGTATTCCTGAAAGCATGGCGTTCTTTAATTGTGCTTCGAAGATATGTTTATAGCACGTATATTCCTTGTTTAGTTCTCAAGTATTCCATTACCAAATTGTTAAAAATAAAAAGCAGTAAGGCAATTTATCTTGTTTTCTACCTTTTTCTCTATTTTCTTAAAATATAATAGCATTTCCAACACTAAAGTACACACTTCTGTAAAGTCCTTTTAGATCTTTCAGCTGATGTTTTATTCCCTCTGATAACTTGGGTTCTATGCCCCTGTACTCTGAATTTCCTTTCATTTCTAAAAGTTTAATGGTCTAAAAATCAGTCTGGTTGGTTCCAACTCCATTCACACATCCCCAGTGAGTGCTTCTCTCTTTGACCAGGAGATCATTTTGTTTTTCTTTTTTGTTGAATTCTGTTGTCTTGGCCAACGCTATACCACAGATCTTTTTCATGATGGAAATATTCTGTATAAACTCTGTCCATATGGTTGTTCCTCACCATATGCTTTTGATACTCCAAAATTTGATCACACTGAAGAAGTCAGTTTTTAATTTTATATTTTTATAATTGATTTAATTTTAATCAATTTAAACAAATTTAAAGTTAACCTTATGTGCTGTTGTGTTAGACAGTGCTGTTCTAAACAATAGCATCTTATTTTATTTCAACTTTTGGGTGTATTTGAAATTATAAAATACATGAGAATAAACATAATTATTTGAAATATGTGGTTATTTTCACTTCTGCTTATAGATTTGAGGAAGATTTTGAAAAAAAATTATGGATTTCTTTTTTCTTTTGGTGGCCACTTTGTAAGGAAGTGATATGAATTTCCAAATTAAAGTATATGAGATATTGACAGTTTTTAGTTTGTTCTACTTGAATATTGTTTGCTTAAAAGTGACAGAAACTCAAATCAAAATGACTTGAGAAGAAAAGGACGCTGCTGCCTTAAATGTCTACAAAGTCTGTGGGTTGAGGTTGTGTTTAGAGTTTAGCTCATACGGGGAGCTTAAACCCTGCATGTGGCCTCAGTGCCTAAAAAGGGGCAAAAAGATGCAGAGGAGAAATTGTGCAGGATTTGCTTGAGTTGAGTTCCTATTTGGGATCTGGCTGGAGAGTCATTTCCCCTGAATGAGTTCACAGAGTTCTCAGTACAAGGTGGACCCTGGGCGCTCATATTCTGTGTTTGATGTCCTATGAACTCTGTCTCAGCAAACCCTCAGGCTTCCTCTGAGGAGGCTCTTCCAGCTCCATACCTTCCTAGTTAATCAAAAGGAACACCTTTATAGGTATGTTAAAGAAGAGGAAGAAAACTCACTCCCCTGAGACTTGGAATGAGCATAGAATTTCCCAGAGGAAGATCAGACTACCCTCAGCCAGGAAGAGAAGGAAACATGTAGGGAGTGGCTGAAACCCTTGAATGTCCACTTCACCCTTGTATATGTCATTCTCAGCCCTTCACTTGCTCTGGATTAAGATCAAGAGCCCTTTTTGTAAGCAAGAGCATGTTTTCTCTGTGAGTGTCATCGTAGAATGCTTGAAATAAACCTACCAAGAGGCTTTGTGTAAAGAAATTCCCGTCTAGTGTTTTGTTTATTCCACCAATTCTACTGAGAGCAATCTTAATGGCTTATTACCAATATACCCTTTTCGACAAACACTGAAGCATTTGTTGATTGTGCAATCCTGTTAATTTATGTTCCTTCCCCCCCCCCTAGGGCATATCTTGCTTGTCAAAAATAAAACTCCAACAACTCACAAGCCTTAGCTCTAGGGTGCATCCGATGTTACAGCTATCAATAGATCTGCTTTCTTGGTGTAGAAACACGGAGATTAAATTGAGACTCACTGGGTGTCCTCTAATGGTTATACTGGGAATAAAGTTCATTTCTCATAGTAGGACACTTCTAGAATCTCTGAATAGGTGATAAGTCGTATCCATATGAATGGGCTGATGTGCTTCTGCCTTTAGGGTATTCAGGTACCATTGTGCCCTATGACAGCATGAAAGGAGCAAAGCTTGTTCTCGTGGGGTGGGTTGGCAGGAACTCGGTTGTTTTGAGTGTCGGGGAGAAATAAACTTTCTCCAAGACAACTTTCAGCGTTACGCTCTCTTTTTTTCAGGGATAATAAGGGCTATAGAAACCTTAGAAACCTTGAGGATTAGGTAGGAGGTTTTCAGGATGAGTGTACATTATCAATTAGCACTGAGGTCCTGAGAATGCTTCATCTTCATGAAGAGGAAGTCCAGGCGCTGAAACCTGTAATTTGGTTATCAGTCGGCTGACTACCTTAACAGTGGTGAAAGTGGGGATTTCGTCGAGGTATGCAGGGAGGGATAGATCATTACTCCTGCTGGTCTCAAGATGAGATTTTTCTGAATTTGGACCCCTCTCAACCTCACTGCTGTCCCACACATATTTCTAGGGATGGGAAGGATTTACTTTGCTAAATTTGTTTAAATCAGTTAATATTTATTAGGAGTTGGGAAGGGCAGAAATGGACAAAACACAAACAAAAGCCACCAAAATGAATGCTTGGGAAGTTCTAAAATAAATAGAAGTTGCAGTGTTTGAAACTATACAATAAACTGTCTCAGGAAAGAGAGTGTCACGTATTCAGAAGACAGAATGAAGTAGCACCTTCCCGGTGTGTGGGAATAGTAGTGCACCAGAAGTGAAAGTCTCCATCCTCCATCTCTAGCCTGTCATTGCAAGGCCATCAGGTTACAGGTATTCTTTTCTTAGTGGTGTTGTGTTATGTTAGATACACAATGCCATAAGATGAGAAAGATTCCTAATACCATATTTTTATTTATTTACCCCGAGGTCTCTACAATAGAGTACAGGCTTTGATTGCAAATACCTTCCTTTGAGTCATTTGTATAAATGTACTTTACGACAGCTTGAAGAAGATCTCACCCATCTCAAGTTTCTCTTTGAGGCCTCTTCTTTGAGATGTTTCTTTGTTTGTTTTTTAAGTAGCATGGGAAATGGCCGGAATCAATTCTTATCCACAGGGATACATGAAAAAGCAAAGGACGTCTGAGGATGATTTGTGAGTTGAACAGCTTTCTTTAGCACAGCATAAGTCCACTTTTGATGTAGTCATGTACAAACACAGACCCGCATTTCATCGGTCATTTCTATATAGCCTACTTTTCAATCAAACTGAGCTTGCACTGTGGATGTCATTTGCCGAGTGGTACTTGCTAAAAACTCCAGGTAGTGTATGAACACTGTAAGAACAAAGGACGGGAGACTTAACAACTCCATGCCAGGGGAATGATCACACAGTATTTTCTTCGCTGTAGAAGAAATGCAAGCTTAGACTGTAGGACTGTCCATGTTTCAGGGTCAAAAGTTGATAAAAGCAAGGAGTTGCATTCCCACATGATCGCAAGACAATCTATACATTTACATATATTACATGTATATAATACATAACATATATACTATACAATTGTATTAGCTAGCATCTCTATATGTTATGAAAGGCTTGAAGAGGTTATCTTACACACTCACACACACACTCCCTAATGTTTATCTTTCTGACACTTTGGTAGACTCTTTATCAAAGCATACTATCGTTGGCACCACAAGCACCTGGTAAAATACCAATCAAAGAGGCGTTGGTTTTGGTTTTGTTTTATGGTTTTTGGATTTTAAACTTTAAGTGCTAAGGGATGTGAATCACCATTACGCACTCCGCGCACAGCATGCTAGAGACTTGAGTGTAGATTATCTAAAATCTCAGGCTGGTCCCTGCTGGGAAGAAAGGCAGCAGAGGGCAGAGAGCTCCATGCTCTGCTGCTTCCTCTCTCTTTTATCTTCTGAAACTTCTTCACCCTATAAATCTCCTAACACCCTGTCTTCTGCGTGGGCTGGCAATAAATCACTACTTGATCCTGTTCGTTGGGAAGGATGATAAAGGAGTGGTACCTTGGGACTTACTTCTTGAGGATGGGGCCAGGGAGTTACAGATAGGAGCTTTTCTGGTTGCTAGCCCTCCAGTTGCAGATCCCAAACAAAACCCTGCCATCTACACAGGGAAGATAATCTCCTGCAAGTGTATTTTATATATTATGTGAAAAGAGCATTATTTCTAGACTATGTGGGGTAGGGAAATATGATAAGATACTAATCCTTGCATGTTTATAGAATATTAATCTTTATTCTCTCGGGTCTCTCTACTCAAAGATTGCTAAACCTGGCTTATCATCAGAACCACTGGGAAGCTTTCATTCTTGAGCTATCTCATTTTAATAATAACTTCCTAATATTTTAGTAATTGCATAGGTTTAGAAAATATTATACTCTGAAAATAATGAAGTCATTCTTATGAGTGAGCACCATTCTACCCTTGTTCTTTTATATAAAAATGTGTCTATTTCATCTGAGATGTTACACGTTGTAGACTGCTAGTTATAGGAATGGAGACTAGGTGAGTGAGAAGAAAGCATTAAGGAGGATGAAAATGGCCACAGTCCCAGATTGGTGAAGACGGTACAGCATCAAGCAATTGTGGTCAGTGGCTTGTGAGGTGAAAGAACATGTCAAGAAAGATACAGAAAGAGTGACATGTTAAATTATAATTGGTGGGACTGGATTAAATTTCAAGAAGGAGATGGCTTTTGCTGTTCTTGTTTTTTTTTTTTTTTTTTTTTTTTTTTTGTTGTTGTTTGGATGGTTGGTGTTTCTTTTGAAACAGAGTTTCCTGTGTAACTTGGGCTGTCTTGGAACTCGCTCTGTGGATCAGGCTGGTCTTGAACTCACAGAGATCCACCTGCCTCTGCCACTTGATTGCTGCGATTGAAGGCATGTGCCACCACTGCCTTGCCCAGAGTGAAATAATTAGAATCAGCATTCAGTGAAGACTTTTCCTTTGAAATTCATGTATTCAACAGTAAGGTTTATACTTCATAAACAGAAGCCATAGGAAATTTTGTCAGGCATGTAACTTGACCTGTGTGTTTGAGAGCATTGTACCTTGGCAGGTAAGATGGTTCAAGATGGTTCAGTTGGAAAGATGCTTGCTGTCAAGCCAGATAGTTTCATCCCCAGAGTCTGTGTGATGAAAAGAGAATTGGTTTCCGCAATTGTCCTCTGACTTGTACACGTGCAAGCACTCTACTCACACCAACTACATAAATAACTGAAGAAGGAACTCTGTTATGGAGCTGTGGAGACAGCTTAGTCCGTAAGTGCTTGCTATGAAAGGAAGAAGATCCAAGTTAGATGCCATGTACCCACTCGGGGGTGGGGCAGATACAGATAGTGTGTGCTCATGAGAATCCCATGACTGAGGGTGGGGGGTGTGCAAAGACAGGGTTTGCTGTTGAGCTGGTCTAGAGAGTTGAGCTGTTGCACCCCAGGTTCAAGGAGATCTTGTCTTAAAAACATGAAGGTAGAGAATAATTTAGGAAGATGCTCAAAGAGTTTCTGCACTTCTTTCCAACACACACACACACACACACACACACACACACACACACACACACACACCCGGGGGGAGGGGAGGGAGGGGGATGGAGAGGGAGAGAGACAGAGAGATGGGGGAGGGCGAGCAGGGCAAGAAGGACCTTCACCTCACTAATACAGACTCAGTGAAGACAGTAAGAATAGGAAAGAGACTATTAGGAAAAACTAATCATATGGTAACAATAATGATACCAGATGTTAATTATGGACCATTTAATTTTTCATAAACTCAGCCTATTCCATAAAATATATCAAAATGAATTCCATGTATTCTAGAGGAAACATCTAGAGGTAAGAGGATAAAATTGAGACGAAGGAGAGTGTTTGGGAGAGATTTAGAGATCTGGTTTGGGAAACTAAAATACGAAGCACTTGTAGAGATCACCTAGGTTACTTTTCTTGGGTAAATAGGGACTTTAGAAGAAGAGTTAATCACTACTTCCAGGCATGAAATGCAACTTCTTTATGTAACTTGTCATTTATATTCACTACTGATACTTTTTTCTTTTTACTCTGATCCCATAATGAATGAATAAGTCCTACTGTAGCTTTTTAAACCTTTGCTATTAGGAAGAAACCTACCACTTAAGCTTAGTACCATCTCAGACTTAAAAGCTGTTGAAAGGATGGATATACAATGTAATCTTCAACTTATATTTCAAGGAGTCAGTGTACAGATAGGGTAGTTGTGTACTACAAATGACATGACACTGACAAGGGACAAGAGGTTAGTCAGGCTTTAAAGAATTAGTTGATGCAAATGAACATACTAAAAAAGACAAAAACTGAAAACTTGGTAAAAGAATTATATTTTTCATGTACTTTATGCATCCTGTCACTGGTGTGCTCAAATGTAAAAAGAAATAAAATTATTACTAAATACTGCTTTTTATTTTAAGGAGTCATATGGATAAGAAGCTATAACAGTTACCAACTTAAGGTGACCTCTGAGCCACCAAACACACTGTCTTAATGTTTCTGCTGCTGTGAAGAGATACCAATGTCACGGCAACTCTTATAAAGGCAAACATTTAGTTGGGGCTGGTTACAATTCAGAGGTTTAGTCCATTATCATCATGGCAGGAAATATGGTGACATATAGGCATACATGGAGAAGGAGCCAAGAGTTCTACATTTGGATCACCAGGTATCAGGAAGAGAGAGGTACACTGGGCCTGGCTTGAGTATCTGAGACCCCAGTGACACATTTTCTCCAACATGGCCACATTCCTAACAGTGCTGCTCCCTGGTGACCAACTGTTCAAATCTATCAGTCTAGGAAGGGGGTCATTCTTATCCAAATCATCACATAAAACCAAAAAAGGATTCCGGATATGTGGTATTTTCTTGGAAGGGAAAAGAAATAAGGATAGCTACTAAAGTTAAGCTTTATTTATTTTAGTCTATTTCTGTGGAGTGAGGATTGAACCCATGATCTTGCACATGCTGGGCTGGCACTACACCCCTGAGCTATATTATCAGGCCATTAAACATTATTGATAATCAATAGAAATAATATCAACCTCAACAAGACAAATGTGATATAAATATAAATACAGCATAAGAAAGCATAGAAAACTGAAATATCTAAATTTCGTTCAGAAGTGAGAAGAACATGAAACCAGGAAGAATACTAGTATGCTGGTAGACGGCAATTTTAACTTTAATTTTAATTTCCATTTTATGATTTTAATTTATGATTTAATTTTAACTTTAATTTCCATTTTATGATTACAGTGTTAAGGCACTTTGGATTCATTCATATCAATAGATATATATGTAAACATTGTTCTAAAAATTTGGTTATGTCCTTTAAATTTGAGCCTTACTTCATGTAAAATTATTGTCATTTTTATTGAGCAAGTTTTTGGGAACCAAGCTTTCCTTGGCAAGGTAGTTTTTATTCCATACAAAGTAAATTAATTCTAGGATTTTAAATAATAATTTATGCTGTTATTGAGGACATTACAAACATCACGCTGAATTGTTAATAAAGACCTTTGTTGGCTTTAAAGCTGCCATTAAAAAGTAGGAAAGAATATTTTATGCCTGGAGTCCCAGCATGAAGTCCTCATCTCAAATATTAAAAAATAAAACTATGATGTAGGTGCAAGCAAAACTTGTTGGTTTCGCTCTCAAAAGTCTTATAAGGTGGAGTTGCTCCTCAAAATATCTCTCTCCCCCTCTGTGTGTGTGTGTGTGTGTGTGTGTGTGTGTGTGTGTGTGTGTGCTCTGTCCTAAAAGGCACTTCAGAGGACAGAGTGCCATTGGCAGATAAACAGGCATTGCCAATTCACTCAGTTTGAAAAAAATTTCAGTGATGGGTATTATTCCTGACAGTTTTATTTGTCATAAAATATAGTTGACATAAAGGAACTCTGTCAATTTTTTAAACAGGAAGGACAGAATGACACCAGAGTGACGTAAGAGCGGTCTCTAATGCACCTAATGTGATCAATTATTTTTTTCCTAACTGACAGGAAAAACAAAGCAACTCGGACTACGAAAACATAACTCTCAATGACCAGTACATACATATTTTAAATTCCCCTTTCCACGACGTACAACTGCAGGGTTATCCTGGTGGAAGCTCTCTTGTTGATGAGACATTTTATTTTGGGAACATTGTATTATACGCAGTGCCATTCCTGACAGATTGTTTTTCAGCACCCCTGAATGCAAATAGAATCCATCCGCAGCAGTTTGCTCTTAGTACTTCTTGCAAAGTCATTAAGAGCGAGCGGCAGTGGCCAGAGACACCTTTGCTTTGCAAAGGGTAGTCAATGAAACAATGTGGGTAGGTCATTTAATATAGTTGGAATCGATTGCCGCTGTTGCCTTTCTGGCCAAGCTGTTGTGCAGGAACAGATTTTTAATTAAATAAATAGCTGGGTCGGCAGGCAGGTGCGCCTGGGCAAGCAACCTGCCCTGGGATGTGGTTTGCAGTGGTTGCTTGGCAACACAACATAGCCGGTCCCTGAACAACAGCTGCACCCTCTGTTAGCAGCTAGCAGATGCTCACACCTCAGAGAATGGCGTCAGAAATAATGATTTGTGAATAATAGCTCACAGAGCTCACTAATAAACGGGGGAGGGGGAAGCTTGAGTAATAAAGGTCAGAGATATTTTAGCCTGTTACAGAGTATGTGTATTTGCATTCGGCAAAATAACTAGATGAAAAAGACAAAAACAAAACAACCCCCCCCCAAAACCAAAAACCAAACAACAACAACAGCAACAGCAACAACAAACATTACTCCTATACCTTACAAAAAGGGAAAACGAATATATAATCTATAAGCAAAAAGGGAAGATATTTTTCATTGAATTCTTTCAATACACATCAGTGATAACTGTTAATATAGCAAACAAGCTACTTGGTTTCAAGGAATTTAAATCACTTCTAAATGTAAAGTTCTACAATCAACTTAGTATGCAAATTTAAAGCTGTGTGACAAATAGAAACCCAAGACAAAATGTTTAACATGTCATAAGATAAAACATGTGTAATGTAATAACTGTTACTACTGCTAACTGGTAGCTGACTCCGTTTATAACTACATTCTTTGTGCAATGCCTACAAGATCATGCCAAACGTTGTCATCTGGCTTATAGAAACTAATTAAAAATCAGATAAAATATACGACTGGAAGCCTACGAATCTCTGTACTAATAAGAATGCGTAATTAAGTTGTGATGAACCAGAACCCTCTACTATTTTATTCTGATCAGATTATGCCATGCCATGAACATATGGCCCCAACTTTCACATCATGTCACTTTTGGTATAAAGTCAGCTAAATGAAATTATTAGAGAATTTGCTATATTCATTTTGGCATAACAGAAAAGTGTGCTTTAAAAATCTAAAAAATACAATATTTATATTTTCAAGGAGGTCTATATTTGCCCATGTCTATCATCCTCCATGTACATAGGTCTGAGACATGAAGGACAGAATCAGACTGAAGGGACCATACAGATGAATCTCTATGTACCTGCTTGTGAGGTTAGATTTTCTCAGGTGTGTGACAAATAGAGTATGTGTCACAGTGACTGATCTCCACTACATAAACGTTCTCTCCTTTGATCGCATCTTCCTAAAAAGCAATCTACATTCTCTTTCAAATTTATGTTCAAATAAAACATATTTTCAAATGAGACATATTTTCTATGAATGTTTGGTTAAAAATTTCTATTTTTTCCTTTTAAATACTTAAAACCTCAAGTTAACTAAGCAGCATTTTGTAAGTAGTCACATGTTTTGAGCTCAGTTCATTTTCTAGTTTATACTTTGTGTGTGTTTGTGTATGTCTATGTGTGTTCCTGTATATTTGGGTGCATACCTGTGTGCATGTATGTTGAAGATGACTGGGGAAACCAGAAGTCAACATGGGTATTGTTATTTGGGAACTTTTCACTTGGTTTTGGTGAGACAGGGTCTTTCATTGGGATATATGGCTCATTGATAAGGCTTGACTGGCAAGCCAGGGAGCCCCAGGGTAACTTTGCTCTCTACATGGGTTCAGGGTGCTTGCATGGGTTCATGGTTCAGCTTGTGCTTGCACAACCAACACTTTGCTAACTGACTTTCTCCAATATGAAGTGCAGCTCCTTAAAAAGAATAAATACTGAAACTCCAACAACTGAATATACAAATGTAATTAATGTAGCATTGAGTTAGTGCCATGGTTAGCAGCTAAGATGAGTTGATCGTTGTTGAGTCAACAACTGAATTGCACACAACCTGGTATTTCTTTTGTAATCATCTCCAGAATGTGAACGAATTCAATGGATCAGAAAACACAAAGAATCCCATTTTTTCAAAAGAAGGATTTTCAAAGATAGTACTTTTTGGACTCATTTCTGTAGTTGATTACCAGAGAAATTTCTCAGAGCCTGTACAGTTCTGAGAACCAAGCAGAGGCACAGTCTTCTCTCTCTCTCTCTCTCTCTCTCTCTCTCTCTCTCTCTCTCTCTCTCTCTCTCCTCATGGTTTTATTGTTGTAGCCACAACTGCCATTGCTATTGATGACTACTGTCCTTTAGGAAGGGGAGAGGAAAGAGGGAGGATCTGAAAGCCTTCTGTCTGGGGGAAAAAGGAGGAAGTTTTTCAAGAGTAAATAAACAGCTTCCTTTTTGAAGAAGTCCAAGTTTATTTTCTTTTTCTTTTATTGGATTTTTTAAATTCACATTTCAAATGCTATCCTTTTTCTTGGTTTCCCCTCCAGAAACTTGCTATACCATCCCCTCTCTCCCTGCTTTTATGAGGGTGTTCCCTAACTCCTTGCTACCCACCCACTCCCTCCCACCTCCCTGCCCGGACATTCACTGGGGCATCAAGTCTTGACAGGACCAAAGGCCTTTCCTCCCATTGATGCCCGACAAGGCCATCCTCCGTGACTTGACTGGGCACATTATTGGATTTCAGGAGGAAGCCATCCTCCACTAGTATCTATCCCAAATACAGACTGAAATGCTTAGTAAAAATTTAATTATTTCACTCATTTACTCTTTGCTGCTGTGCATGTATTGAAGGCAGGCTGGAAAAGTGTCCTCTGTAGGCATTAAATGATGTATTTCATGGGAAGTTCACCACACAGAGTTTCTACCATCAAAGCTGGCCACACTGGTGGATCCAGGTACATTTAATTTGTAATTGTGATTAGTGTCCACATAGACATTTTCCTCCAAAGAGACTGTTGTGAAACACCGATTTTTAAAGCTAACAAAAAGTAGAATATTATAAATAATTCTTTATATAAAATAGAAAAAAATCAACCCTGTATTTCTGCTAAGTAGGAGAGTACAAATGTTGTCTCTGATTCGTGTCTGTCAACATATTCTAAAATCATGCAATAAGAAACTATGTCTCCTCTCTTGCATTATTGTTACGAATAAACAGAACAATTTAATCACTAAAGTACCACATAAATGGAAAGCCTAAATGTAGTCTATGAAATATCTTGCTGTTACCATTTAAAAACTGACATAAAGTCATGGTGGAAATGAAAGCCACAGAATAATTGTAGCAGAATGCACGATGTAATTCCTGAACTAGGAAAAGGCCCTCAGTGGGAAAATCATCAAAATTTGAAAAGGGTTGTGCTCTCAAATACAGTACTCAGTCAGTGTTAATTTCCTTGTTACCATCATTTTATTGTAGTTACATAAATGCTAATACTTAGAATGTTTAGATGGGGGTAAACAATGATTTCGGACTATGAATTTTTATATCTGATAACATAAATAAGAAATCAAATTATGGGAATTTCATTTTCTTTGTGATAATGACTGATGTCATTAAGGACGAAGGGGAAATCGATTTTTATTTAAAGTACAAGGGAGAGTGTAACACAACATAAGTAGAGAAATGGGACTGTTTGGGGACAGACTGGAGACAGACTTGGATCACCATATTTAGAGTGTCTACTGAGAGGAGAACCTTTGGACTTACAGAAGAACAGACTGTAATAAAAATGAGTCATCTGTCACTGTATGCCAGCCATTCAGAGCCTTGTGTGCAGTAAAACCTCAGGAATAATGATTAGCTGCACAGAAGCCTGCTGAAGAGGTCAGCCTCTGTGAGGAAAGTATGACAGATTTCATCTGTTTTTCAATAATCTGAGATTGGCTGTACACACCACGTAAATTGAAGGGAGGTAAATTTCTCACTTTATTGGTATATTTTCCAAATTATCAATATTCTTGGCATTTATAACCACAAGTGATTCTACTCCATGAAAGAATGTCAAGTCAGGAGAATGGGCTTCCGGGGGAAATGGTCGGTTTGCAGATATTAGGTGGAAATGCTAGCAATTTCTGACCACAAAGACAAAGGAAAGTTGAGCAACTTTATAACCTTAGAGAAAGAGTAACTAAGTTGTCCTTTCAGAGTAGAGAAACTGGTTCACAGAAGGCATTTGATCCTTGAGTTTGCTCCCTCTAGTGCAAACCAAAAACTTGTGGAAAACCACGGATTGGTGTCTCAGTACAACAACATCATACAGCACAGTAAACAGTCCATCAAGGAACCCATTCAGGATCCAGCACTGTTCCATCCATTTGCCTAAGAATTTCATGAAGCAATTGTTTTTGATAGCTGAGTACTACTCCATTGTGTAAATGTACCACGTTTTCTGTATCCATTCCTCTGTTGAAGGGCATCTGGGTTCTTTCCAGCTTCTGGCTATTATAAATAAGGCTGCTATGAACATAGTGGAGCATGTGTCTTTGTTATACATTGGAGCATCTTTTGGGTATATGCCCAGGAGTGGTATAGCTGGGTCCTCAGGTAGTAGTAGTAGACCAAAAGCTTGGGATACCTAAGAAAAAATTCACAAGTTATATGAAACTGAAGAAGAAGAAAGACCAAAATGTGGATGCTTCATTCCTTCTTAGAAGGGAGAACAAAATACTGGTGAGAGGAAATACAGGGACAAGAGTAGAACAGGGACTGAAGAAAAGGTCATCCAGAGATTGCCCTACCTGGGGATTCATCCCATATGCAGCTACCAAACCCAGTCACTATTGCTGATGCCACAAAGTGCTTGCTGACAGGAGCCAGATATGGGTGTCTCCTGAGAGGCTCTTTCCAGAGTCCTATTGATACAGATGAGGATGCCTGCAGCTAACCATTGGACTGAACACATTTCCCCAATGTAGGGAGATGCCAAGGCATTGAGGTGGGAATGGGTGGGTGGGAGTGGGAGAATCCTCACAGAAGCAGGGGGAGGGGGCAGGGAGTATGATAGAGGGGGAAAGGGGATAACATCTGAAATGTAAATACACGAAATATTCAAGAAAAATAAAATAAAATAAATCCACCACTGTGTGGTCTGCCACTGGCCTTTGTTATGTTGAATTATCCTTCTGGGAAGCAAGGCCTTCCATTTAATCAAAAGCACATATTAATACAATTCTGTTGCTTGTCAAGAGTCAAATATACCTACAGTCATTGGATTGTTCCAGACTCAGGGGAACGACTCATTCTTATTGTTCTGGTGGGACATAAAACCTACATATTAAGTCTAGATTCACGTATTGCTGATGAAACAGAGGGATGTTACTTTCCTTTCTCTGATGATGAAGGAAGAGTTTAGTTGATCTTTCATTGTCTTTCTAAGTTAAAACAACGGAATCGGAAAGTGGTTTTATTTTATTTCCTATATTTACAATTTTAATAACTCAATGTTAAAAGTGTTGAAATGTATATATTTAGAGAAAATTAATTTGTAGAAAGCCTAGAGAAAGTACGGGGAGAGCCGAATGCTTTTTGGGCTATGCTGAATGTAACGTTTTCAAAATTTTATTTAGAGGAAAGCTCTTGTTTTCCAGAACACAACAAGATGGACATAACGACAACTCAAATCAAAAATACCATGAAGGCAGTAGAAACAGATGCTATCATTATATTTATGAGAAATTCAAACGAAGTCAGTGATCATAGAGTACCTCTTCTTTTTAAAGTACTTAAACCTATTTTGAGATTTCAAGGAAAAGGTCTTTAATTGTCCCCAAGGAAAATATAAAATGATAGCTTAAATGTTCATTTGCTATAGCTGGAGCACACACGTCTCTGAGTTTACTCATCCCAGGAATGGTAACAGAGAAAGGCATTTTGTAAATCAGAATGGAAAGAGATAGGGAACACGGAGTGGAATGATCTGGTTCCTTCCGGACACAAAGGACAGTAGCGCATAAGGAGAAAGAAATGCATTTTTAAAATGTTTCAAAATTTAAAAGCAGTGTTTTCCCCGTAACAGTTAGGATATTATTACATCTTTGTGTTGGTTTTTGCCCACTCAAGCCTCTAAAAGCAAGATGTATCTGGGAGCATCAGCTAGACATGACTTCTGGGATGGAGGGTAACAAGAGATCAGGGAGCGAAGGAGGAGCAGCTAGTTGAGACAAGTTAAAGAACCAAGTTCGAAGTCGTATACACTTCTCGGAGACAGACAGTATGTAAAGGAACAATTTTACCTTACTAAGTTTATCTGTAGAAGTTATGGAGCGTTCTTTTCTCATTTTCTCATAGTTTATCGAGAATAAGGAGCTACGATTGAGTCATTTGCAGTTATTTGAATTTAAATACCCTTGTTTATATTACAACCCATTTCTTATATTATTCATGGTTTCCTGAGCCATGGTGCCAACTCTTGTCTCAGCAAATGCCTTCTATAACTTAAATGTATAGCAAAATGGATTTCCGCAATGAATCTGTAGAAGTATTCATTTCTTTCTAGTGAGCGTAATGCAGAAGCCAAAGAGGCCTTAAAGAGAGTTGAGTTGGGGATGTGAAGATAAGTGTTGGTCTTTTGTATGATCGGCGCTGTTTCCAATGTAACGTACATGTTAGCATCCCCAGTAAAGCTCTAAAACACTGACAAGCAATTCAGACAGAATTCATATTCTCTAAGTCTGGTCATTTGGGTGCCTTGGTAGGCATGCCTTAAGAGGAAGTAGGGACTGGGTTCTTCCTTTCCTCCCCCTTCCTTCTCACCAGCTGTAGGAGCAGTAAAGTTAGGTGGCCTACAAAATGAGGGTGCAAGCAGCCTCTCCCTCATAGGCTTGTTAATTATACTATTTGCAAAGCAGTCCAGAAAGCCCTATAACCACATAAGTGCCTATTTAGCAACTATAAAGATTAAGTCAGGCTGTGTGATGATGGAGGAAGATGTTTTAGGGTAACAAAAGGGCCCAGTGTAGCACCCTGAAGTGAGGACTCTCTCTGCAGGTAGGGCATCTTCCAAGGTTTGGTATGGGTTTGATGAAGAAGTCCAACTAATAATTTAGACAAACTTAGAGTATCTGATGATGTATTTAGTTGGAAAGGACTCAGACCTGACACAAAATTTCAGATGCACATAACTGAAAATACCAGTGGTTCGCATTGTCTTTGTACCATTTGGAAGAGTGCCAGTCTCTTTCTCTTTTTCTGTCCTGGACTTTATCTTCAGACCGGACTCTGCTCACCATCATATGTAGGTCACCTGACCTGTGTCTACTGGGAAATGAAAGGAAAGAAATAACTTAATTCTCATGTGGGTTATGCAAAGCCCCAAGTCTGGGCCACCTAAATGATTCGGAATCTAACATAAAGTGTTTGCATGCAAAATTGATGAACTGAGTTTGATCCCCAGGATCCCCAGTGGAAAGAGAGAATTTTGTTAAGGATGTTTTCGCTGACCTTTGTACACACGGCAACTTACCTGTACAAATGTGCACATTCAAACACTGCCACAAACTAACCATAACAATTCACCACAGAAACCAACAAAACTCGCTTCTCAGATCAATTAGCTCAAAGTCATGTGCTCATCCTGGGAAACAGCTAGAATGAATGCCATATAAACTAGAAAAAAAGTGGCAAGGTGTTATTACTGAAAGAAGAGGAGGATGCTTGCTTGCTATTGGGGGGAAGGAGGAGAACTTGGAGAGGTTAACAGTGGTGACAGAACAAAGCCATCATATCCCCATGATACAGGGTAACAGCAGGAGTCCTGCTGAGGATTCGATGTTGATGGTGTCACAGAAGCCAGAAACCTCAAGACAGAATGATGACTTATCTCCATGAACATCTGCAAGTTGTGTGGACAGAGTGGTACACTGAGGGACACGCTATGACATGCTACAGCTTCTACGCTGAGACGCTTTCGATGGTTCCTGCTTTGCTCTGCTTGCTTGTTTTTGGTTTGATTGTTTGTGTGCTTTTTATTTGGGGGTGAGTGGGTCGCAAAGGCCGGAGGGTAGACGGCAGGTATGAGGGAACTGGGGGATGAGTGGGACTTAGCTGCAAGATGCGAAAATCACAAAGAATTATTCAAACATTTTTTAAAAGGAAGAGAAAATTTGGGCTGGAGAGAAGGCTCAGAGGTTAGGAAGACTGGCTGCTCTGCCAGAGGTCCTGAGTCCAATTCCCAGCAAAACACATTGTGGCTCACAATCATCTATAATGAGATCCTCTTTTGGCCTGCAGGTGTACATGCAGACAGCATACCGTATACATAATAAATAAATCAATCTTAAAAATAGATAATTTTAAAAGTAAAAGTGAAGAGAAAGGCAAACAGTGGATGCCATTTTCACTAGAGAACAATCATTTTATACCTCTTTCAGATCCAGCTTTGTTGCTAATATTTATTTTTATTTTAACCCCTTTTTTTGGACAGAGTCTCACTCCACAGCTTAGGCTGACCTTGAAGTCAGACTTGAGATCCTCCTGCTTCTGACTCCAGAGTGCTTAAGTTATAGGCATGAGCCACGATGTCCAGCTCTCTATACTCCTTTAAAGAGGAGGTACAGCAGTTATTCTGAGTTTTAAAATAGAAAACTATTCTGGAAAGTCCTTGCCTGGGGTAAGATATTTGTTGGGGGAGGAGAGAAAACAGAAAGACGGGGGAGTACCCTGGTCACAGACTGCGCAGCTAGGCTCTTTGGGCCAACAGTCTGGTGGACTTGCTGCCAAGACTGTTCGTGCCCCTTGTCAGAGCTCTGAAATACTACCGACTTCTCAGCGTATCACATTCTGGCATCTCTCAGCGTTGAGTGGCTCATAGCTTCACAATTTGCCTAAAGTGCTTCTGATTCAAAATCAATTCTTTGCGGGGTTATAGATGGGATAGACTTTGGATGCCAAAGCGATCCCTCAAGTCAAGGGAGCACACGACTGTTTGACAATATCTGGATTAAATATTGTGGTTATGGACTCGTTTCTTTCACATTTAAGACCGAGCCAGTTTCAGCTCAAACACTTGCCAGAAGTTACCAAAACTGCTCTGTAACTCTAAGACCCGGATGTTCATTCTGGGAAGCTGGTCAGAACAAGAAGATAGAAGAGTTTACTTTCCCCTCAAACATCGCAGACATATCCATGCCTGCTTCTCATGTTTAGCTCCCCCCCCCAATATCTCCCCCCACATCTCGGTCCTCCCCATTTACAATGAGGAGTAGATCACATGACTGTGGCCCATCACCCTTCATTCAGATAATGAAGGGGTTTGGAAAAAAATCACCTCTCAGAGACCCCTCAGGTAACAGGGTCAAATTTCTTCCATGAACTTTGCCTTTCTTTCTTCTTTTGAACTTAGACTTCTAATTTTGCCATCCCTTCCTTGCCTTACACTGCTCTTTAGAATCATGTTAAATGCCCTCATTCCCGCGACATTGGAATCCTCTGCTTGTCCCTCCCCCAAATTCCTTCCCACTTCCTCAGTCCAAGTTGTACTTTCTTTAGAAATTTTGACTGTTGACTCGATCTTGAACAGGCTCTCTGTTTTTTTTTTTTTTTTTTTTTTTTTTTTTTCATCTTCTTCACTTCAAGTTCCCTCATCGTTCTAAAGCCGGGTTACAGTCCTTCCTATGCATCCCCCTTGACATGATATTTTAGAGCTAACGGCAGCACACTTCAGAGTGCTCTTTGCATCGTGGGATCCTCACTGAAATTGAAATTTCTGGAGGCCAGAAAGAAGATGATACTTGGTGTTTCTAACTTTCTGATGCAGACCTGTGCCTTGAATTGAAAAGAAAATCTTCCCACTTGCTATACAGTACTTATAAGGTGTATTGCCTGAAGAAGTCATGTAAAGACCACTGTAGGGGTTGGGGATTTAGCTCAGTGGTAGAGCGCTTGCCTAGCAAGCGCAAGGCCCTGGGTTCGGTTCCCAGCTCCGAAAAAAAGAAAAGGAAAAAAAAAAAAAAAAAACACCAACACCATGGGGAAAAAAAAACAAAAACAAAACACTGTAGAACCTGAGATGTGAAATAGATACTATGTTTCAGCTTCTCCCAAAATGCCACATTGTGGACTCTTCTACTCCCGGCCATTGGAATCTATGTTTGTCATCACCAGTACCAGCGAAGACAAAGCGCTCTATGTACATGCAGATATAACTACACATTTAACAGATAATTAGAGTTAGGATATCAATTTTCCTTACTTAAAAAATTAAATTTCCACATGGTAGATTCTTATAATAAGCAAAAGAAGTGGAGACCAGAGGCTGTGCCAAAGCCCATGGCCACTGATAAATGTTACTGAGTTATCGTAGTCAAAGGACTGTACCCAGGTGCACTGGTGGGCTCCCAGCATACAGGAGGCTAAGCCAAGGAGATTGTAAATTCATGGGAACGTGAGGACAAGGTCGGGGGTCACTGCAGGCAGGTGGCATTCTGTAATCCCTCTTCTCCTTGTTTTCACACTGCAGCCAGCAGCAGTTACTGAGCATGGAGAAGCATCCGTGACATGAAAAAAATTAAGAAGGTATAAATTTTTTTTAACTGAATGGGCAGTCATGAGTGATTTCCATGTTGCAAAGTCTTCCGGCTGCTGCTCCATCATGGAATCTGGATGACATTTACATGTCCTGCTCCTTCCCACATAGGACACTGCCCTTGCCTCAGAGTTCCTGAGGCTCACTCCCCCACCCCTCCCCGCCTTTCCTGCTTCTCTCCTGCAGGCTTCTCAGGCTTCTGCTGGTTCTGCAGCCTCTACCTGAGTATCCCACATCTTCAAACTCTTCCTGCCTGGCCGCCCCAGGTGATCTCATCCGTTCAAAGACCACAATGTGCTGATGGACCTGAGCTTCTAGTTGTATCGCAGAGGTCTCTGAGGAACTCCAGGCAATGGTGTAGATGTTAACTCTGACTACACTGGGAAGTATGTGAGGTTATGGGGTCCCTCTGAAATTCAGATTTTTCTCTACCTCCTACAAATAAGAGTACTTTGTAGTCTTTCCTAAACCAGTAAACAACAGTTTCTATTTTTATCTTTATGCACATACAAAACTTGGTCCCCCTTAGCTGCTGACTTGGTTGCTTACCAAAGCTCAGTTCCCACTCATCACACATCCACCTTTTGGGATGTAATTTTTTTTCTTTCTTTCTTTCTTTTTTTTTTATTAACTTGAGTATTTCTTATATACATTTGGAGTGTTATTCCCTTTCCCGGTTTCCGAGCAAACATCCCCCTCCCCCCTCCCCTTCTTTATGGGTGTTCCCCTCCCCACCCTCCCCCCATTGCCGCCCTCCCCCCAGCAGTCTAGTTCACTGGGGGTTCAGTCTTAGCAGGACCCAGGGCTTCCCCTTCCACTGGTGCTCTTACTAGGATATTCATTGTTACCTATGAGGTCAGAGTCCAGGGTCAGTCCATGTATAGTCTTTAGGTAGTGGCTTAGTCCCTGGAAGCTCTGGTTGCTTGGCATTGTTGTACACATGGGGTCTCGATCCACATCAAATAGCATTTCAGCTCCACTGTCTGAACTAAGCTGCCATCATCTTTCGACTGTTTGAAATACTATTTCCTTATTCCGCCTATTTCAGTCAAACTCCCAGCCCTAATAATCCTGGAACACACCAGGCTTTTGCCCTACCTAGAATTTTTATATGAGTTTACCATTTTTCAGCCTTTAACACTGTCTCCTGAATATGACATACTCTCTTACTCTCCTCAAATCCTTATAAATGTAAAGAAAAGATTTTGAAAAAAAATTACAAAACCAACATCTTATCTTCAAAGTTTGTAAAACACACACACACACACACACACACACACACAAAACAACCCAGTTCTCTACAGGCGGTAGAATTTTTTAAGGAGATGTTTACGTTTACATTTGAATATTTAAATGTCTTCTTAGATCACTACAATGAACATCTAATAATGAAATCTTCAAAATATGTTTTTGTCAAATGGAGTTAAGGAGACACATGACTTGCAAGCTTTTAGCTTCTTCTTCCATATAATGATAAGTAGTGTTATTTCTAATATCCCCATCACTCTAGTCTTTTGTCAACCATTACTCTGTCTCTCTCATTTTGTACATAGTAGTGAGAACTTAAAGAACCAATATTTGAAGTCTGAAGTTGTGTTTTAAGACTCTATATTCAATTTATATTAATATGGTAGGTTAGTGTAAACCTTGAATAATGTTGGGACAGCGGCATGGCAATGGTAATGACAATAACTAATTCTGCTGAAGGCGTCCTGAGTCTCAGACTCTATCATAAGCACAGAATCACATTCAGACAAGCCCACATGGAAGGGGTATTATGTCTGCTCCCTTTAAAGTTAAAGTAACAAGTACACAAGGAAACTGAGTAAGAGAGCAATCTATTAGCACCACATCACCTAATGAATCAGTGATTTTGAACTCACAATGAAGTTTGCTACACTTTGATATTGAACGTTGACACTTTTTGACCAAAACAAAACAAAACAACAATAGCAACAAAACCCCAGCACTCATCCTTTCGATAACACAGCCTTCACAAAGTGGAAATTAGGTAAATCTAAACCCATAATTAGACAGTGAAAGGGCCCATCAGAGGGATTGTTCCCACATGACACCAGATAGCTAATACTGGGATCTCTGTGAGGCTTGTCAGAACGAGGTGTTAAACTGCTGGTTTAAGGGGTGAACACTAGCAAGCCTTATCTTCTCTAACACTTTCTCTACCTCTACTACTTAGCTGGGTTTTTTCAATGAGTTTTTTTCTACACATCAGATTTCTCATGTTCAAAATGAATGTTTCGGATTTATTTCTCTCTGAGTCAGCTTTCAGTTTGGCATGTAAGAAACTACTTTACAACTGTATGTATACATGTAAATATACATAGAACAATGTTGTGTCCCAGTAGAAGTCCTGAGAACTGGTTTTGCATACTGAACATGTAGAGGTTTAATAAGGTCCAGGTTCCTTCACATCAGTTGGGCTATGAAAACTGTCACGGATACACTGATGTCCTAAGGTGGACCCTTCGACATTGCCCATCAATATTACTTAATTATAACAAACACCCTGGCTTTAGATGGCTCCTGCCTTTGAAAAAAAGACAAAAAAAGAATGATTTTTCTGTGTTCATCTCAGACAAAATTACAAGAGGCAGATTCCTAACAGCTCCAAGGAGGAGGTGGGATGTGCAGAGCTCATTATGTTATTTGTGGTCTACCGACCTTCGGAGAATGCTAAGCATAATGACCTCTGGGAGCTTGGGCACTGCTTAGCTATTCATCCTTAGGTTGAATGCAGTTAGTATCTGACACCAGTGTACTAAATCAACTGTGTTGGCCATGCTTGACTCTGCAAATTTATAAAACTTTCACTTGGTTTTCCTAAAATTTAAAAATCTGAAAATATAAAGGTATGAAGAATACAGCTCATTTAACAGTTGGTAGCCCAGGCTGCCCTTGAACTCCTCATGCATAGAGACCTTGGGTTTATACCCACGGCCTAAAGATATCTATTTCCTAAGAAGAAAATACAAATTAGCAAAGAGAAAGAGTATAACTACGGGAAAGCCCTGAAGGGATCCGAGAAGTGTGATTTAAAAATTCGACTGGACAGAACAAGGGTCATTTCTTGTTTATAGGTACAGGAACTGACTCCAGATTTCCAGCGTTAGCCTCTGGAAGCATCTTAGTGCGCCGGCTATAGTTCTGGCGCCATCTGGTGGACCTTAGCTCTGTGCCTGAAAAGCATGGAATTCAAATTTTTGTGGCTGACTGGAGATCAGGGACATGGAAAGGAAGTTTTGGAACCTTTCCCTAGTTGACAACTATTTCAACGCCTCAGGAAGGGAGTCTGTTCAGAAAACGGTTGGAGATGAAGTTATCCATTCTCACTTACTCTTCCTTTCTCCGTTTTAACTAATGGAGTTTGGGGGAGGGAGCCAATTCAATGGATGACGTCACATGAATACACACACACACACACACACACACACACACACACACACACACACGCCCGCGCGCACACACACACACATGCACACATGTGTATGTATGTGTGTGTATGTATGCTATGCTGAAACTTGCCTCAGAGAAAAATAAGTCAGAAACACTCATTCTGAACACGAGAAATTTGCTATCTAGAATTTCTGTCCATGCATAAAGTCTTTGTTGACTCCTGATCCTGCAAGCTAATGGTGGAGTCACTTCATCTTTAATCACCTTTGCAGCCGACCGTGCTCTGGTAGCCATCATTCCTCCTGCTGTTGTTTTAAGCCTCTATGGACACGTCTTCCCTCTCCTGTGCACCCTTTTGTGACATTACGCTCTTTCTTCTGATGTCCCCCAGTGCTCACCAGTCATCAGTTTATTCATTACACTCTTTGTTTCATAACTTGTGCCTTCTTTTCACCACGGGTGGCTGCTGAGAAGAGTGGCAGGTTGGACTGTTATCTATTTTTTGCATATATAGACTTTACATTTTATAATTTCCACCAAGAGATAGAATTCACGTTTGTGCTGTTGGATGTTTTCAAGGACATTTAGAGAAGTAAACTACCAGTGTAGGTAGTTGCCTTAATGGTACTTTCAGTTTAGTTTTGGTAGAACAAAATACCATCAGTTTCATTCTATTTGAGATAGAAGGCTTGTGTTTCTTCAAAGCTCAGATACAACTCCAAGGAGATGACAATGGGGATAAGACTTTGGGACTTTTAAGAAATACATATATTCAGCCGAGATCTTGAGGGTGGACCCCCTCATGATATAGTTGTGATTAGGGCCTTATAAGAAATGACAGGGATGGTGATCCCCTAGAAATTCTTTTGTTGTGGAGAATTGTTTTCACTATCCTGGGTGTTTTGCTATTCCATATGAAGTTGAGAATTGCTCTTTCCATGTCTGTGAAGAATTGAGTTGGAATTTTGATGGGAATTGCATTGAATCTGTAGATTGCGTTTTATAAGGTGGCTATTTTTACTGGTACTCCTACCGATCCATGAGCATGGGAGATCTTTCCATCTTCTGAGATTTTTGATTTCTTTCCTCAGCGACCTGAAGTTCTTGTCATACAAATATTTCACTTGCTTGGTTAGAGTTACATCAAGATCTTTTATATTATTTGTGACTATTAGGAAGGATGTTTTTGTGCTTGTAGACAGAAGCCTAGCATGGCTGTCCTCTGAGTGGCTCTACCAGCAGCTGACTGAGACAGATGTTGATATTGCAGCCAACCATTGGACTGAGGTTGGGGACCCCTATGGAAGGTTTAGGGAAAGACCGAAGGAGCTGAAGGGAATGGCAATCTCATAGGAAGAACAACAGCATCAGCTAACTCAAACTCCTCAGAGCTCCCAGAGGCTAAGGCACCAACCAAAGAGCATACATGGGCTGGCCCATGGCCCCTGCTACAAATGTAGCAGAGGACTGCCTTGTTTGGCCTCAGTGGGAAAGGTTGTGCTTAATCCTGTAGAAACTTGATGCCTAGAGAAGGGAGACACTATCAGGGTGAGGTGGTAGTGGGTGGGTTGGGGAGCATCTTCTCAGAAGCAAAGGGAAGGGGGGACTGCATGAAGAACTTGGGAAGGGTGGGCTATGATTGGGAAAATATTTAGAATGCAAATGAATAAAATGATAATAATAAAGAATAAAATTAAAAAAAGAAATGACAATGTATTATGCTATGACTGTATTCTGTTATGAGATAACTATAATGATCATTAAATTATCTATCTATCTATCTATCCACCTATCATTTATCTGTCTTTCTTTCCATCTATGTCTATTATCTGTCAATCTATCTTGTCTGGCAACTATTCACCTTTCTTCCTATTTATATTTATCATCTATCAATCTATTAATCAATCAATCTATGTATTTACCTATTATTTATCTTTCCTTTCTATCTGTATCTGCTATCTATCTGTCTGTCTGTCTGTCTATCTACCTAGCTCTCACATCACAGGAACAGCCATCTACAAGCTCAGAGGCGAGCAGTCACTAGAACCCTATCATGATTGATGAATGCTTGACGTTTATCACAAATCTCCACCTTCAAGAAGTTTGAGTGTATGTGTGTGTGTGTGTGTGGGGGGTTTCATGTGTCTTAAAGAGGGTACTTTATTATAGTATCTGAGAATGACACAGTTTGTTCTTTCACAGGCCTCTCAAGTGGTTTATGTCATTTGTTTGTTGTGAGATCAACATTTTTTACTTTTCTGCAAATAATTATCTTTCACAGTATTTGTGAATCTCCCATAATTCTTGCAATAAAGCATGGGTTTTGTGATAATATTCTCTTGATCTCTACTCTACTAGTGCCACAACTCTTTTGCAGTTATTTGTTATCTACAAATTGAACCTACAGTTTGAAGGACAAACAAGCAACAATAAAAAAGCACTTGTATTCCTCTTCCTTCCATTCCCTTAAGAATACAGACTAATCATAACCGAAAAGCATCTAAGACATTCTAAAACAGCATGCTAGATAGTCATACCCAAGAGTACTGAAAAATACATTCCTTAGGTGCTAGGTGTTTATGTTGAATTTCAAGAATCTTTTTATTTTACCTTTGCTATGATTCCTTGTTATTTCTATGCCAAATTTTCTCTTGTAAAATTAAAGCATTGTAATGTATATTCTATATTGTGTCATGGGATAGCCACAATAATCAAGATGTTATTATAATTGTGAGTAATTTATATTGCTACATTTCACAGTGGAAATGTGCCCTGATAAATGTATTTTTAATGTGTTTTTACTGTTTCACAAACATCATAGAATGTCCTTACACATGTTAAGATCACTAAAATTTCAGCACTGATAAAATCTTAGGTGACCAATCTGGGCCTCAGTATCCCTGAAAGCCAAAGTTTGCTATTAATTGTTATTATTATACATTTTCTTTTATTTGACAAGTCAGACTCAAAGTAATTTGCCCAAGTGAGAGAAGGCTAACACTGGAGTGAAATTGGAAACCTGGGTTCTCTATTTCAAAATTCCATGTCCTTCCTATGTGCCAAGCTGTTTGCTTGAATGGAAGGTCAATAATGCATCTGTGTTTCCATGGTAGCCTCTCACTTAAATGCCTGATTTATATCTGGTTATTCTTTATGAAGTGATGCAAATCACATTGCACAGATGACTGTTTCCAAAAATCAGTTTGATTTAGAAAAGAATTCTTTGGTACTAACATACGAACTCTCTGTGCTTTTCTTCCCACAGTCAGTATCCTTTGAAAATAGAGAGTCTTCAAATCATGGGGAAAATGCCAAGATCACTGTCAAAGAACATTGATGACAGACATTTAAAGAAAGTAAAACTGGGTTGTCACTCTAGTGTGATCTTGATGTTTGTTTTCTAACTCGGGAAAGGCTTGGGAGCACTGGGGATTGTAAGGGACACATAGAGTTATTATGTGACCAGTTAATCATTGGCTTAGGGTAGGCTTGATTCTACCCTGACTGTTTGAAGAATCATAATACATTTTGTTAATCTCTTGGAGTCTAGGTTTCCTTAGCAAAATATCTACCACATGTGTTGTGGATTAAGGGGTAGGAAGACTAAGGGCCATAGAAAGTATGTATTTTATCTTCAGCAACACAATGGTGATAGTGTCTAGCGGCATTGTTTCTGATTGTTCACATTATCTCGTATCTCTGTAGTTTACTAAAAATAAAACAACGAATCAACTCTTCATCCACTAATAGTGTTGTGATTTAAAACAGTGATTCTAGATTATGGTTTCCAATTCTTTCACTTACAGGGCCTCAAACTCATTATGTAGCCAAAGATAGCCCTAATTTCTGATTCTCTTCCCTCTTCCTGCCCAACGCTGGATCCAAGGTGTGTATGCCATTCTAGACGGTTTAGGGAGTACCATTAGTGAATCCAGGGTATCGTGCATACTAGGCAAACTGTCTGCCACTTGAACTACTTAACCAATCTTGATTTCAAAAATGTTTTAGTATTGCTAAAGCAATGATATGAATTATGTTAAGCTTTTAGCTTTGATTTTAAACACATATTTATATTAGATAATTTCACCCATTTAAAAGGTATTTACTGATTGATGATCCTTAGTTCTTGGTGCTGAGAAAAAGGTAAGAATTTTCTCAACCGCAATGGAGTTTATATTTTGTTTGCATTTCTGCATACTTGTTTGCATAAATAAAACACAAGTGCACTTTTTAAAAAAATAATATCTTGCCATTAATAGGTCAAAATTTACTTTTAACTTTTGTCTAAACTCCCCTTGACAACACTAACTCCCACAAGCATAACAAAGCAATAGATAACGTTTGGCAGAGCAACTATTTATGTCCTGTCTTCTGCGTTGCCACGGTGACTGCAGCAATATTGAAAACATTGGAGGTGGTTGTTACTGGCAAGGATCCTGGTTTTTAGTCCAAATGGAAGGACTGTAAAAAGCAAAATGTAGGCTGGAATGTAGGCAGTAGACTGGCTATGGCTTTATGTAAACTGGATGAATGGATTTGGTGATTAACTGCTGTGTATTATATTCTTAGGAAGGTAATGCCTATGGGCAATATTTCCTTAGTGACATTTTCAGATTATGAAACTGTGATGATCACATCCAATATTTAGGGGTGATTTTGAGCAGCTAAAACACTGTGATGGTATTCTTTCAGAAGTTGGCGCTTGTTTTATCCATAACTCTTTTCTCATTTCTTTAGAAGGAAAATAATTCAGAAGGTACACTGAGCTTGCAATACCAACTTGAAACAAGAAGTCAAATGCTGCCACAGTACAAGTGCAACTTCTGAAGGATTTTTAAAAACACATTGATCATCTACTTTAAAGGGAATTTGTGATTAAATACTAACCTGGAAGGAGACAGTTCTCTGTGAGGTCTGCCGAATTTTCTGTCTCAGTCAAAAGGACCACATTAGCTCAGATGTTAGAAACTAAGAGTTAGTGATTAGTGGCATTTTATTTCTTCCCAACTTCATTCAATCACTCTTAAATCCATATTAACTAGCATGATAACATAGAATTAAAGAAGTGAATACCATGGAGTGGTCTTATCAAACCTTTTGCCCTTTGGCAAATATGGTGTTACTCCACCCACCCACCCCCATGCATGTGTGCCTGTGTGTGTGTGTGTGTGTGTGTGTGTGTGTGTGTGTGTGTGAAGAGAGAGAGAGAGAGAGAGAGAGAGAGAGAGAGAGAGAGAGAGAGACAGAGAGAGAGAGAGAGAGAGAGAGAGGAGCTAGGTATTGAGAGACACATTCACAGGCAGCCACAGAGTCTCCTTTCAGAGTTCATTTCTCCAACTGTTGTACAGACTTTTTAAATTATCTAGCCTTCAGTTAAATCACTGTATGCTCAACATATCTGAAGTAGAGGTAGTTTTAGTTTCCTGTCTCAAAGTTTAGCTCATGTATGTCGTATGTCCTCCTTTGCTTAAAGTATACAATTCTGACTTGCTCTTAGAAAAAGGTATTCACATCATTAGCATAATATCAATGAATCTGTTTAATGGCACATACCTTATAATTCTTTACAGTAAGTCCATCCTTTCTTTCTATAAAGTCCATTCTACTCTTAAACATTCATGTGTTGTAATCTAGTGTACATAGACACACACTAATATTATCTTACTTTTCTCTCTTCTCAAACTTGTTCTCCAAAATCTGTCTTCCTTCTTGTTTTCATTTCTCTCTTAACAAACATAAACCTTCTATAGTCATCTATCTAGAACCAGCCACTTTCTCAGTTAAATTAATCTACCATTTATGTTCCCTTTGGGTCCTGTAATCCTCTTTAGCACCATTTAATTTTAACTAAGCAATGATGACTCTCTCTCCTACTTTGTTGAATGTTGTTAGTTACCCAATATTTACTGTATATTTATCCATGAGCTGGTCAGTGTGCTGGGCTCAGGGGTGAGACAAAAACTATTATCCCTGTCTTAGTGAGCCTTAAATCCTAGGCAGATCAATAATCATTAAATAAATAAGTCCTAAATCAGCACAAAAGCATCACCTCTGACAAGTTCTATAAGGACAAGTTCTGTGTGTACTATGTAAGCTTGGCATCTAATTTTATCTGCCTTAAGAGTGAAGGAAAGCTATTGATGGAGAGACACCAGAAGAGGTACCTGAAGAAGGATGAGACATTAACTAGTGTACAGAATGCAGATGGTAAACACTGCATACAGAAGTATGTCTGTTGCTAACTTGGCATTCATTGAGGACATGGAGGTCCTGACCCATCCTTTAGAGGTCTGAGGTGATTGACAGGAGCTCATTTTGCTTGAAGGTAGGAGAAGCATCATAGAGACTTTTCCATAGAGACTCTCATCAAAGCACACACGTTCCTTTCCCTAGACAGTTACCATGATGTGATAGGACCTTTTCTACTCCCAATTAATTGCATACTACACACATAAATAGAAGAGACAGTAAATTAACCATAAACAAAATGATATGTCTATTGAGTACTTATCAAAGCCTAAATAAATTTCTACTTGTTTACATATAGGTTGACATTTACTTTTCACAATAACTCCATGAAACACACATTTAAGAAGCACAGAAAATAATGAGACTGTCTAAGTACCAGTGTACATGCCACTGAGTGTAATTTCCTATGTACTGAGAATAACTAGCAAACCACTGGTTTGTAGTTATAATTAGTCCCATTATATTGAGACTAGGGGTGGTGAGAATAAGTGAGCTGTCGGTGGTTACATAATGAGTAAGACTAGACCAGCTTTCAGACCCAGATGAATCAACACATAGGCTGTTATGATACACTGCTTTGGGGTCACATCTTGATTTGATTACAAAGACTGCAGGGTGGGGTCTGATCTCCCCACTTTGGAGGGATCTCTTTCAAATTTGAGTTTTATGCCTCCTAGTTCTAACTCATTGTGGAATACCGAGAAAATTCATTCTCACCATCCAACTTTATTTGGTCATTCAACACATCCCTCAATTTCTGTCTCTTCTAGGTAATAATACTAGGATTACTTTTTTAGCTAGGAATGTATATCTTATGAATATTATCATTTCATATAAGCCATGGCATCAAAATCTTCCATTACTGGAACTTTAAAAAGACATGGGTAAAATTTAGGTAGATAGATACATAGATGAATGGATGTAGATAGATAGATAGATAGATAGATAGATAGATAGATAGATAGATAGATAGATAGATAAGTAGGTAGGTAGATGGATAAGTAGGTAGGTAGATAGAGTAGGTAGGTAGATAGGTAGATAGATGGATGGATGGATAGATAGATAGATAGATAGATAGATAGATAGATAGATAGATAGATAGATAGATAGATAGATAGGTAGGAGAAAGAAAAACAATGAAATAGTGTTAAGGTTAATTTGCTCGCATGAAGAGGTATGGTCTTATCGTATGCCTCCAGATTCCTTTGCTGCTGTTGTATGAAGAGTACAGAGAAAGCAAAAGATTTAAAACCAATTCCAAACATTACTCTTTGGATCCCTGTGGCACAGGGCGTCAAGGTATAAGCAACATGAAATTCCATGCAAACTTTGAGTTTCTTCCTGTAGTATTTTCTAAGGGAAAGAGTTTGTTGCTTTTATCTCACTTCCTGAATGATCTCCATAGCCTAAATGAGACTAAGAAAGGCTGATGCAATATACTGGTGTAATTACCTACGCTCAGCAGACCTAAGAGAGGATGCATGGTTACAAGGAACACACTTATCTTCTGCTTTTAAATATGTAAACACAGTTGTGATCATACCAGTGGAGAACTTGGCATGTTATAGAATCACTGGGAAGAGAGAATTTCAACGAGAAAATTTTAAAACTGGGTTAGGCCACTGACATGTTCCCAGAGTTTTTTTTTTTTTTTTCTTTTCCTTTTTTTTTTTTTTTTTTTAAATTGGATTAATTGACAGGGGAAAGTTTACCATGACTGTGAATCGCACAATTTCCTAGATTTGGATTCTGTATGTAGTGAAAACAATGAGTTCGATGGTATATATGCATTAATTCATTTTTTTTCTCACTCTTGTGCAGGTCTGTGACATGAATAAGTGCTTCAAATTCCTGCCACCTTGACTTTTCTACAAGGATGACCTATTACCTGGAATTGTGACCTGAATGAGCCACTTGCCCTCTGAGATGCTTTTGTTGGGGTGTTTATCATAGCAACAGGAAGTGAAGGTGGGACACTGGCTTAAATGGGTACACAAGATAAGCCATTGCAGTGGCCTTGGCTTCATGCCTCTGCTCAGCATGAAGCCAAGGTAGACCACTGGCTGGCTGAGTCTATGGAACTGGTCTAGCAGGAAACTTTCCTCACTAATGGCAGCTTGATTTTTTTCTTTATTTTTTGTCTGTTTGTTCCTTCCCTCCTTCCTTCTTCTGTGTTTCTCTGTCTTCCTCTGTCTCTCTGTCTCTGTGTCTGTCTCTCATGTTTGAGATGATTACAAGTGAGAAAAATATTCTGAGATCTACTTGGTTGTTTAGATGTTCAAAGATGTAAAAAGTCATTTACAAAATACCTATTTCTTATCCAGATATAGTGTGGTTGGAGTATCTCCTCAAGGTCCAGATGCAGTCTATAGTGGGCTACAGTTGGGATTGCTGAAGTTGATCAGGACCAGTGGGTATACAATATTTCTGTAAGGGCACAACCTCAGAAGGTAGTTCTCCTGAACTCTTTGGTAGTTTTCCTGCAAAGGTTGTTAGAAAAGCTTGGCAGACCATGTGCCCTCCATGTCTAGCACAAGTCTTGCAAACTCTGTCCCCCCTTTCAGCCAGCATTTGCCAGGAACTGTTCCCAGCACTATGTCAATGAAGGTACCGTGTACTGTTGGACCATTGAAAAATTGATTTTAATAGGTAACTCTATTATCAAGCCAGGCATTTTAATAGGTAACTCTATTATCAGGCATTTTCTAGCAATGGAAAGTTAATAATAACCACTACCCTCTACAAGAAAAATCAAATTTTCACAATTAAACTTAGAATAGTTACTTGGTTATTATTGATCATAACCAGATAATATAGTTGTAGTCTTTTGTATAGTTCTTATACCACAAATTATTTATTTATTTATTTATTTATACACTCCAGATTTTATTCTCCTCCCAGTTCACGACTTCCCTGACTGTTCCACCTCCTCCCCCACAACCCCCACACAAATTCTTTCTTGCACAATGTCAGAAGTTTGATAATCTTATTACTGTTGTGTGATGTTTGCTCACTGATTCTTATGGGTAGTGAGGAAAAATATTCTGACTTAGAATCTGAAGCAAAAGTACAAAGGTAAATAGAGATTTGGACTGAGGACTACATTTAAATGTTTCAATTAGCATTAATAACCTCAATATGTGTTATGGCAAGCAACAACCATTTACTCAGTGAAACTGAAGCAAAGAATCTATGAGATCAGAAGTAATACACCTGCCATTCCTCTTTCTAAATCTTCTAAGCATTACTTGGTATAATACGACGTCCAAATATATGATTTCTGTGCTTTGGAGTAAAAATTTCTTGGAAATTGCTAACACTAGAAGATTATCTAAACATTGAAGGACAGTATGACAAATCTATCTACAGGAAACTGATATTTATGAAACACCACAGTGAAAGAAAGCAGACATCAGAAAGAAAGCTCATGGCTTTTGTGTTAGAGAATGTGGGTCATTTTACCTTGTCCTTTCATCTTTTGGAGCCATAACTAGTCTTTAATTTTTTCAAACCTCTTCCAGTTGAATAAAGGCTTTTATGAATGGACTATGCCTAAGTTTTCAGACTTCATGATTTTCTCTGTTTTCCCCTCATGAGGTTTTGACCATGAAGAGGACTTCGAGGTTGCAGAGAAGTCCTTTGTTTCCATTGATTTCTCCTGTTGTGATACAAGACAACAACAACAACAACAACAACGGCAACAACAAACTAGCAAGAAACAACTTCATGGGAGAAAGAGCTTAATTTAGCTTAGAATTCCAGGTTACGTCATAGCAGGCAACTCTGGCTGCTAAAATCAGTTGAGGGCAGAGTGATGAGTGCACGCATGCTTAGAAGATGCAGCATAACTTTTGTTTGTCTGATTTTGTTTTGACCTGGGTATGAGGGGGTGGAGGTGTTTGCAGCCTCTTTCATAAGAACTAGGTCATTATCTGGGCATGGTGACACAGGCTCATAGTCTAGACCTTAAGAGGAAGGCTGAGGCAAGCATATCTCATTTCATACTTGGCTACAAAGTCAAGTTAATATGGGCTGGAGAGTCCTTGCCAAAAAAATAGCAACAACAGCAACAATCGGTAAAATTAAAAGAAAAATTTTTATGAGGGTTAAACTAAAATTTGATGTATACCGAATCTAAGAGTGCTTGATATCTTAATATCAAAACATCTCTCTAAATATTACAGCACTTACATAAAAGCAAAAAGAGGCAATGAAACTGAAACATAGTAGCAGCTTATAAAATTCAAGATACAATAGGAAAAACCACATGAAAAGCTCCCCAATTCGAGATGATGTCACAAATACTATTCTTAATTAATTTTTTCCACTAAATCATTTGCAAGGAAAAGGCAGAGGACAGGAAGCAAGTGTATACACATAAGATAAAAATAAAAATGAGACCTTTTATTAAAATATTCTAATGATTAAAATTAAGAATTCTAAATATCTTCAAATATGTATGCATGGGATATAAATCTTATTCTCTGCATATGTATAAACTTGATATGTGAAAATATTTTAAAACATTATACATACTTAATTATAATAAATAATATATACATACTTGGATATAAATTAAAGATGTATATTTAAGTGAAATTTGTTTCTGTCAAACATATTTTGAATTAGTAGCATTTTACTGACAATAAAAGCTCTAAATTTAAGAGATGCTTTATTAGATAAGTTCCTTTCAGACTTTATACTATTTTTATTATACATAATATATTTATATAGATATATAAAATATACATGTGAAATTATATATATTTGCCATGCAATATTAATATATCATGTTTATTATTATTATCATTAAAACTATTTTTGTTCATTCCTTAACTTTTACTAGTTAAAATTGTTTTTCTTGATCATTTCCTACTTTTATTTTATTTCCTATCTACATCAAGTAGTTTGGTATTAAAATATATTTTATATCATTTTATTATTTATTTATTAATTTTATTTAATTTTTTAAATTTATTTTTACTTATTCACTTTACATCCCTCTCACTGCCCCCATCCTCCAGGAATTTGTATTCCTATGTGCAGATATTTGTTTGTTTTTTTTTCTCCATCTTTATTAAATTGGGTATTTCTTATTTACATTTCAATTGTTATTCCCTTTCCCAGTTTCTGGGCCAACATCCCTCTAACCTCTCCCCCTCCCTTTCTATATGGGTGTTCCCCTCCCTATCCTCCTCCCATTACCGCCCTCCCCTCAACAATCACATTCACTAGGGGTTCAGTCTTGGCAGGACCAAGGGCTTCCCCTTTCACTGGTGCTCTTACTAGGCTATTCATTGCTACCTATGAGGTTGGAGCCCAGGGTCAGTCCATGTATAGTGGCTTTGGGTAGTGGCTTAGTCCCTGGATTTTTTTTTTTAAGTTAAAAACTCACTCACTTTATTTCTATTCACAGTCATTCACAAAAGGACAAGCATCAATGTTGAAGAGAACACAGTGAAACCTCAGCAGAATAGTCACTCATGGGCAAGCAGAGGTGCCTGCCACAAAGAGAAAGGTTATTTCCTCACAAGATGTTATATTCTTCATCACTCTTAAAACAAAACGAAGAAAATAATTCCCATTTCTAATGTACCTTCTGTGTTTCTGATATCAAATCATTCACATGTGCATTAGAAAATATAGGCACATTTAATATATGTGTAAGGTATTCTGTTTAGTAATTCTCTGCTACTGGAATATTGACTTGATGGCCAAGTTAAGGGGAATAGGAAGATTTAAACCGGATCTGTGTTACTATGATATTGTGAGTATGAAAGTTTGAGGATTTATCCCCTTCAGTTTATCCAATAAATTAATGACATATGCATAATAAATGAATATTATCCATGTGTTACTCTGTTCATTTCTTTAACAAATATTACATCCCTCTTGCCTTTCACTATGATTATTTCTGACATAATAAGAATAGAGAATCCTTGCCTTCATGAAACAGACTTTATACAATGAGATAGATTATCCGGTTATCATTTAAACACTGTAGCCAGTCCAATTAATGGTAGAAAGAGAAAATATATGCTGGCTCATTTGAGGAGCCCAAAAAAGAACTAAGATAAATGATGATTAGAAAAGAAAAGAAAAAATACTTTTCAAAAGCTATGCAGCAGGATCTGAAGCAGATGACTAACAAGTCTGTGGTATAGACATGAACATGAAGATGGAGAGAGTCCAAATCAGACAGAGCTCATTAGCTGCAGCGTTTCGTGAGGGCTTTGTTGGAATGATTTCCCTCCTTAAAGTGCATGAAATAGCTTGAAGAGCTGTCTGAGTTGTAACTAAATGTTTCTTTTAATTTGTATGTATGTATGTATGTATGTATGTATGTATGTATGTATGTATGTATGTATGTATGTATGTGTGTATGTGTTGGCATATGCAGGAGGGGGGTTTGAGTTTATACATGCCTACAAATGTAGAAACCAGAAGCAACATTGGGAAGTCTTCCTCTATTGCTCTATACCTTATGCTATTAAATGAAAAAAATTCAGACAGTATATTCTGATCATGGTTTTTCTACCCCCAGGTTCCAAGATCTTTCCCACCTCTCTACTTCCTCAACTCCACCGCCCTTCTTTCTCTTTCTCTTTAAAAAACAAAGAGGTGAATGAAAAACCCAAGCAAATAACAACGAATGTAAAACACACAAACACATGCACAGCAAAATCCATAAAAACACAAAACCAGATGCCATAATATTTGCCAGAGAACAGTAAGGTAAAACATGCCCAAAGAGAACAATATGAGGGAGAGAGAGTCTGTAAAAACATTGAGTTCATCGTATGTCAGCCATCTACTAGTGGGCATGGAGACTGCCTGAAGTGTGATAAATGAAGGGACACTTCATTGCAGTTTTTCCTTTGTAAGTCAATACCAGCTGAAGACAGCTTCTTGGTTCAAGGCGGGAGCCGATGACTACTTCCCCTTCTCAGCATGAGTAACCCATCTGCATTGAACCTGCCTGAACACGCTGCCACAGTCTCTCTGAGTTCAGACAGGTGTGAGTCTGGTCACTTCGGGGGGAGTCTGTTTCCTGTCCATCTGTCCTGGGTCTTACAGTCTCTCCTCTTCCTCTTTTGTGAAGCTCCATTAAGCCCTGAGGGGAAGGGCTCATTTAGGACTGACTATTCCCAAATCTCTCACTCCAGGTACATTGTCCTGTTGTGGGTTTCTTTGTCAGTTCTCAGCTACCGTGTGGGAAAGTTTCTTTGGTGATGGCTGAGTGAGGTATTGGTGTACGAGTTAGAAAAACACCCTTAGAAGTCATTTTATTGCTATACTCATTTAGCAGAACAGTAGCATTATATTTTCTTATAGGTCCATATCCTCTCTAGTTTCAGGTTGTAGGTCACTCCAGTAGTGTCAAGCAAGAGTTCTGTCTCTTGGCTGGCCTTAAATCCAATCAAAGAGTGCTCGGCTACTCCTATAACATTGATGCAGTGGCAGCAATGTATCCTTCAGGCAAATTTCCATCTATACCACAGGGCTTAGAGCTGGTTGCTGGTCACCTTTCTTCTCTGGTAGTATGCATGGTACCTTTCAGTACTATGGGCTTAGTCAAGCTCTATGTAGATGTCAGCTCAACCACTCTGTTTCAACCTTATTTTTTCAAGATCATATGTGTAATGTATAATGTATAATATACAATATATAATGAATATACAATATGAGTTAATCATATGTAATGTATGACATAATAGCATATAATGTATATTGTATACTGTAATATATGATATATAGTAAATAAATGTAAAACATAATAATATGTAATAGATAATATATTATGTGCTATACAATATGTAGTATAATATATAATGTATAGTGTATAGTATATAACATGATATATGAGATATAATGCATAATTTATACTATATTATTTATTATATGATATATAATATAATTTATGTGTATGTGTTTGTGGGTGTCTGCCTGTATTTGTGTGCACCATATGAATACCAAAGCCCATGGAAGGCAGAAAAGATAATCAGATTCCCTGGAACTGGAATTATATATGATTGTGAACTGCCATGTAAGTCTTGGGAACTGAACCCAGGTCCTTTGAAAGAGAAATAAGCACTTTTTCTTTTCTTTTTCTTTTTTATTGGATTTTTAATTTACATTTCAAATATTATCCCCTTTCCCAATTTCCCATCTGTAAACCCCCTATCCCATCCCTCCTCTCCCTGTTTCTGTGAGAATGTTCCCTGACCCACCTACCCACTCCTTCCAGTCTGTTCACCCTGACATTCCCCTACACTGGGGCATCCAGCCTTGGCAGGACCAAGGGCTTCTCCTCCCACTGATGCCCAACAAGACCATCCTCTGCTACATATGCAACTGGAGCCCTGGGTCTGTCCATGTATAGTCTTTGGGTAGTGGTTTAGTCCCTGGGAGCTCTGGTTGGTTGGTATTGTTGTTCTTATTGGGTTGCAAACCCCTTTAGCTCCTTCAATCCTTTCACTAACTCCTCCACTGGGGACCTCATGCTCAGTCCAATGGTTGGTCTGCCTCTGTATTTGTCATGCTCTGGCAGAGACTATCAGGAGATGGCTATATCAGGCTCCTGTCAGCATGCACATCTTAGAATCAGCAATATTGTCTGGGTTTGGTGGCTGTATATGGGCTGGATCCCCATGTGTGGCAGTCTCTGGATGGCCTTTCCTTCAGTCTCTGCTGCTGAGCCATCATTTCAGCATTCTTCCTTATTTTCTTGAGATACGGTGTCTCACTGAACCTGGAGTTCTCTAGTCCAACTAGACTGGTTAGCTTGCAATCCTCTGGGATCCACCTTTTTGTTCTTCCCAGTGCTGGGATTACAAATGTGCATGTTAAAGCCCAGCATTTATGTGGATGCTGAGTAGCTGAATTCAGTTCCTCATGCATGCACATCAAGCACTTTACAACACTGACACATACATCTCCCAGCCTCCTGAGCTGTATTTTAAGGGTGGATTTAGTTGTATATTTCAGAATATTAAAATATCAAATGGCTTTTGGGAGAAATTAGAAATATGCTGCATTATTTGTGAGCAATGGGGTGGTTATTTGGAATAGGATTATAGTGGTACAGAAACAACAAAAAGTAGGATGTTTTATTGGATATTTTATGTATTTACATTTCAAATGTTATCCCCTTTCCCAGTTTCCACTCTGGATCTCCCCTATCTCATCCCCCTTTGCCTTGCTTCTATGAAGATGCTCCCCTCCCACCAGCCCACTTCCATCTCACTGCCCTGACATTCCCCTACACTGGGGAACTGAGCTTTCACAGGAACAAAGACCTCTCCTCCTATGGATGCCAGACAATGCCATCCTCTGCTACATATGCAGCTGGAGCCATGGTCACTCCATGTGTACTCTTTGGTTGGTGGTTTAGTCCCTGGGAGTTCTGGGAGTCTGGTTAGTTGATTTTGTTGTTCTTCCTATGGAGTTGCAAATCCTTTCAGCTCCTTCAGTCCTTTCTCAAACTTCTCCACTGGGGTCCCCACACTCAGTCCAATGATTGGTTGTGACCATCCACTTCTATATTTGTCAGCCTCTGGCAGAGCCCCTCAGGAAACAGCTATAACAGGCTGCTGTCTGCAAGCACTTCTTGGCATCAGCAATGGAGTCTGAGTATGAGGTTTGTATATGGGATAGATCCCCAGGTGGGGCAGTCTCTGGATGGCCGTTCCTTCAGTCTCTGTTTTACACTTTGTCCCCATATTTCCTTTAGACAGGAGCAGTTCTGGGTTGAAAATATGGAGATGAGTTTTCCTATCTTGGGTCTCCTACAGGTTCCTCTCCATTGTTGGGTATTTCAGCTAATCTCTTTCTTGTTGAGTTCTAGGAGCCTCTTGCTTTCCTTGTATCTGGGATTGCTGGTGGCTATCCCCAGTTGCCCATCCCACATTGCCACAGGTTCAAATTCCTGACCCTTTATCATCCAGTCTCTTCCCATAACAGATCCTGCCCCCTTTTTTCCCCTCCCCCTTCTCTCTTTCTCCCAAGTCCATCCTACCCTCTACCACCCTTGAGCATTTGGTTCCCCCTTCTGAGAATATGCACTTATCACTGAGTGCATACCATGTATTGTTTTTCTGTGATTGGGTTACCTCACTCAGGATGCTATTTTCTAGTTTCATCCATTTGCCTAAGAATTTCATGAAGTCATTGTTTTTGATAGCTGAGTAATATTCCATTGTGTAGATGTACCACATTTTCTGTATCTATTCCTCTGTTGAAGGGCATCTGGGGCATTTCCAGCTTCTGGCTATTATAAATAAGGCTGCTATGAACATAGTGGAGCCTATGTCCTTGTTGTATGTTGGAGCATCTGTTGGGTTTATTCCCAGGAGTGGTATAGCTGGGTCCTCAGGTAGTACTATGTCCAATTTTCTGAGGAACCTCTGGACTGATTTCCAGAATGGTTGGATCAGCTTGCAGTCTCACCAACAATGGAGGAGTGTTCCTCTTTCTCCACACCCTCGCCAGCATCTGCTGTCCCCTGAGTTTTTAATCTTAGCCATTCTGACTGGTATGAAGTAGAATCTCAGAATTGTTTTGATTGCATTACTCTGATGACTAAGGATGTTGAACATTTCTTTAGGTCCTTCTCAGCCATTTGATATTCCTCAGCTGAAAGTTCTTTGTTCAGCTCTGTACCCCATTTTTAATAGAATGATTTGGACTATCTGGAGTCTAACTTCTTGAGTTCTTTGTATAAATTAGATATTAGCCCTCTATCAGATGTAGGATTGGTAAAGATCTTTCCCCAATCTCTTGGTTGCTGTTTTGTACTATTGACAGTGTCCTTTGCCTTACAAAAACTTTTCAATTTTATGAGGTTCCATTTGTTAATTCTTGATCTTAGAGCATAAGCCATTTTCTTCAGAAAAATTTTTCCCGTAACCGTATGTTCAAGACTCTTCCCCATTTTCTCTTCCTTTATTTTCAGGGTATCTGGTTTTATGTAGAGATGCTTAAACCATTTAGATTTAAGCTTGGTATAAGGAGATAAGAATGGATCAATTTGCATTCTTCTGCATGCTGAACACCAGTTGAAACAGCACTATTTCCTGAGTATGCTGTCTTTTTTCTACTAGATGGTTTTAGCTCCTTTGTAAAAGATCAAGTAACCATAGATGTATGGGTTCATTTCTGGGTCTACAATTCTATTCTACTGATCTATCTACCTGACTCTGTACCAATACAATGCCGTTTTTACCACAGTTGCTCTGTAATACAACTGTAGGTTAGAAATGGTAATTCTCCCTAAAGTTCTTTTATTGTTGAGTATAGTTTTCCTATCCTGGGTTTTTTGTTATTCCAAGTGAATTCGCAAATTGCTCTAACTTTGTGAAGAATTGACTTGGGATTTTGATGGAGATTGCATTGATCTGTAGATTGCTTTTGGCAAGATGACCATTTTTACTATATTAATCTTGTCAATCCACGAGCATGGGAGATCTTCCCATTGTCTGAGACCTTCAATTTCTTCTTCAGAGACTTGAAGTTCTTGTCATATAGATCTTTCCCTTGCTTGGTTAGAGTTACACCAAGGTATTTTGTATGATTTGTGACTATTGTGAAGGGTGTCATTTCCCTAATTTCTTTCTCAGTCTGTTTATCCTTTGAGTAGAGAAAGGCTACTGATTTGTTTGAGTTTAATTTTATACCCAACCACTTTGCTAAAGTTGTTTATCAGGTTTAGGAGTTCTCTGGAAAAATTTTTGGGCTCACTTATGTATACAATCATATCATCTGCAAATAATGACATTTTGACTTCTTCCTTTCCAATTTGTACCCCTTTGACCTCATTTTGTTGTCTAATTTCTCTGTCTAGGACTTAAAGTACTATATTGAATAGGTAGGGAGAGAGTGGACAGCCTTGTCTTGTCCCTGATTTTAGTGAGACTGCTTTAAGTTTCTCTCCATTTAGTTTGATGTTTCTTACTGGTTTGCTGTATATTGCTCTTACTATGTTTAGGTATGGGACTTGTTCTCCTGATCTTTCTAAGCCTTTTAGCATGAAAGGGTATTGAATTTTGTCAAATGCTTTCTCAGCATCTAATGAGAAGATCATGTGATTTTTTTTCTTTTGAGTTCGATTATATAGTGGATTACATTGATGGTTTCCATATATTGAACCATTCCTGCATCCCTGGGATGAAGCCTACTTGATCACGATGGATGATCATTTTGATATGTTCTTGGATTCATTTTGTGAGAATTTTATTGAGTATTTTGGCATCAATACTCATAAGGGAAATTGGTCTGAAGTATTTTTTCTTTGTTGAGTCTTTGTGTGGTTGAGGTATGAGCATAATTGTGGATTTATATATGAATTGTATAGTATTACTTCTGTTTTTATTTGTGAAATAGTTTGAAGATATTGGTATTAGGTCTTCTATGAAGGTCTGATAGAATTCTGCACTAAACCCATCTGGTCTTGGGCTTTTTTGGTTGAGAGACTTTTAATGACTGCTTCTATTTCTTTAGGGTTTATGGGGCTGCTTAGATGGTTTATCTGATCCTAGTTTAACTTTGGTACCTGGTATCTGTCTAGAAAATTGTCCATTTCATTCAGATTTTCTAGTTTTCTTGAATATAGGCTTTTGTCATAGGATCTGAAGGTTTTTATTTTTATTTCTAGAGTTTCTGTTGTTATGTCTTTCTTTTTATTTCTGACTTTGTTAATTTTGATACTGTCTCTGTGCCTCCTGATTAATCTTGCTAAGGGATAATCTAGCTTGTTGATTTTCTCAAAGAAAGAGCTTCTGGTTTTGTCGATTCTTTGTGTAGTTCTTTTCATTTCTATTTGGTTGATTTCAGCCCCTCGAATTTGATTATTTCCTGCTGTCTACTCCTCTGGGATGTATTTATTTCTTTTTGTTCTAGAGCTTTCAATTGTGCTATCAGATTGCTAGTATATGCTCTCTCCAGTTTCTTTTTGGAGGCACTCAGAGCTATGAGTTTTCCTCTTATCACTGCTTTCATTGTGTCCCATAGGTTTGGGTGTTTTGTGCCTTCATTTTCATTAAATTCTGAAAACTCTAATTTCTTTATTTTTTTCCTTGAGCAAGTTATCATTGAGTAGAGCTTTGTTGAGTTTCCATGTATATACGGGCTTTCTGTTGTTTTTGTTGTTACTGAAGACTAGCCTTAGTTCATAGTGATCTGGAAGATACCTGGTATTATTTCAATCTTCTTGTTAAGGCCTGTTTTGTGACTGATTTTATGGTCAGTTTTGGAGAAGGTACTATGAGGTGCTGAGAAGAAGGTATATTCTTTTGCTTTAGGATGAAATATTCTATATGTATCTGTTTAATCCATTTGGTTCATAACTTCTATTAGTTTCAGTGTGTCTCTGTTTAGTTTCTGTTTCCATTATCTATCCACTGATGAGCGCATGGTGTTGAAGTCTCCCATTGAGTGTGGTGCAATGTATGCTTTGAGCTTTAGTAAAATTTCTTTTATGAATATAAGTACTCTTGCATTTGGAGCATAGATGTTCAGAATTGAGAGCTCATCTTGGTAGGTTTTCCTTTGATGAATATGAAGTGTCCTTCCTTACCCTTTTTTTTTTTTTTTTTGGAAATTTTGGCTGGAAGTCAACTTTATATTAGAATGACTATTCTGGCTTGATTCTTGGAACAATTTACTTGGAAAATTTTTTTCAGCCTTTTACTCTGAAGTTGTCTGTCTTTGTCACTTTGTTTGAGGTATATTTCCCTTATGCAGCAATATGCTAGGTCCTGCTTATATATCCAGTCTGCAAGTATATGTCTTTTTATTGGGGAATTGAGTCCATTGGTGTTCTGAGATATTAAGCATTAGTGATTATTGCTTCCTGTTATTTTTGTTCTTAAGTGTGGAATGATATGTGTGTGGCTATCTCCTTTTGGGTTTGTTGAAAGAAGATTACTTTCTTCCTTTTCTAGGGTGTAGTTTCCCTCCTTGCTTTGGAGATTCCCATCTATTATCCTTTGTAGGGCTGGATTTGTGGAAAAATATTGTGTAAATTTGGTTTTGTCATGGAATATCTTCATTCTCCATCTATGTTAATTGAGAGTTTTGCTGGATGTAGTAGCCTGGGCTGGCATTTGTGTTCTCTTAGGGTCTGAATAGAATCTGCCCAGGATCTTCTGACTTCATAGTATCTGATGAGAAGTTTGATGTAATTCTTATAGGTCTGCCTTTATATGTAACTTGTCCTTTTCCCTTACTGCTTTTAATATTCTTTGTTTTATGCATTTGGCGTTTTGATTATTATGTGATGGAAAGAATTATTTTCTGGTTCAATGTATTTGGAGTTCTGTAGGCTTCTTGGATATTCATGGGCATCTTTTTCTTTCAGTTAGAGAAGTTTTCTTCTATAATTTTCTTGAAGGTATTTACTGGCCCTTTAAGTTAGGAGTCTTCACTCTCTTCTATACCTACTATCCTTAGGTTGGTCTTTTCATTGTGTCCTAAATTTTCTGGATGTTTTGGGTTAAGCGCTTTTCCCAGTTTGCATTTTCTTTGACTGCTTTGTCAATGTTTTCTTTGGTATCTTCTGCACCTGAGATTCTCCCTCCTATCTCTTGTATTCTGTTGGCGATATTTCTGTCTATGACTCCTGTTCTCTTTCCTATGTTTTCTATCTCCAGGGCTATCTCTCTTTGTGATTTCTTTATTGTTTCTATTTCCATTTTAAGATCTTGGATGGTTTTGATCAACTCCTTTACCTGTTTGGTTGTGTTTTCCTGTAACTCTTTAAGGGACTTTTTGGTGTTTCCTCTTTAAGGACTTTACTATTTTACCTGTGTTGTCCTGTACTTCTTTAAAGGAGTTATTTGTACCTTTCTTGAAGTCCTCCAACATCATCATGAGATGTGACTTTAAGTCCAAATCTTGCTTTTCTGGTGTGTTTCGTTATCGAAAGCCTGATGGCATGGGGTAACTGAGTTCTGATGATGCCAAGTAGCCTTGGTTTTTGTTGCTTAGGTCCTTGTGCTTGTCTCTTGCCATCTGCTTCTCTCCAGTGTTGGTGAGTCTTTCTCTCTCTGACTGGAGCTTGTCCCTCCTGTGGGCCTATGATGTTAGGTGCGCTAGCAGTCCTGGGAGACCAGCTCTTTCTGGGTGTGATTTAGGTGTGGAGAGTAGTGTCACAGGGTTAGCCCTGGGGCACTGATGGAAATTGAAAAGAGCCTGTCTCTGGCTGTTTTGCAGTTCCTGTGCCCTTTGCACTCCTGATGGATCCCTCTTTGGACAGTTATTGGAGTGGTGGTCTCATCTGTGAACTTAGGAGTGACAGTATGCCTGGGAAATTAGCTTTCTCTGAGTGGGATTTGGGTTCAGTGGGCTATGCGTGACAGCCTTAGCTCCAGGATGCAGATGGAGACAGGAAACGTTGAGTAGAATTAGGAGTATTGAATCAAGAGAATTAATTTCTTGGTGAGTTGAGTATGTTGCTGAGAGAGAAAAGAATTTGTTGAGAATATCTGCTAGTTTTCAATTAGAAAAACAATGCAATGTTAAAATGTTTGCCACTACAAAGGGAAATGAAGATGGACATAATTCAGTTTCAATATATAGATGTGAAATTTTGATCATCCAAATGGTACCAAGTAGAAAATTGAAGCTTGGTGACATCTTGAAATAGAGACATATCTTTTGAATTATATGCTCATAAAAATGTGTTTCTTCAAGTCAAATGAAGTCAGCTAGAGGAAGGAAGAGACAATTAGAAGCCTCAAGATATAACTTTAATTAATTCCAACATTAACTGGTTAAATAACAGACTGGATCCATAAATTATTTATATAAAAATAAATATACTAGTGGTGTTAATATATTAGTTGAAATCTGATCATTAATACATATTGATAAGCATGCTTTCCATATGAAGTGATAGGAATCCAAGTAGACACATGCAGAAAATACAAAAGGTAGTAGTGAAAAAAGTTGCCAATTCTTCTTGAAAGAAAGGATAAAATAGTAGAAAGAGAGTTATATCTTATCTGCCCTTTAAATATCTATGAGACTATTTTCCTCATGGTGGTTTCATTTTAAAAGAGAAATGGAAGCAAAATTCTGGGAAAATCTAATTTCATCAAGTCCGAGGTGATTCCTAGGGAAAGAATAAGAATTTTGATGTATGAGATAGGACATAGTAGATCTAGGGAAGGTCAAGATAGATTCTGAAATATATTTTATGACAGAATACAGCAGATGCTTCATCTTCTAAGAACTAGAGAGCCATGGGGGAAAGCTGTAAGTGGTGAAGTGACTCTGCTGGGGAATCTTATCTCTTGCATCTGCTTGCCAGTGAAGAATTCATCTCTCCACACGCCAGTCACTTCATAACTTCCATCCAGTTCATCTTCTGTAAAGACCAACTTGCTTCTATTTTTTTCAGTACAGACACCAACAATTTGGTGTTTAAGTTTGACCTTTGTTTTAGAGTAGACAGAGCTTCTGGAATAAAGTTTTGTTGACTTATAAGCCATGCACTCATCCAAAACAATAAAGTTCTCATTCCCATTTGACTTCTACATTTACAACTTTGGGCCCCAAGAATACAAACCTTTTCTCAAAATACCCAAGCCCACATAATTCAAACATGTTTTCTTCTCTGTGGAAGAGTAAACATTTCCTTCTCTCAATTAACAAATTCAGCCTCTAAGTTGTGCTTAAGTATGAGACTCATAAACACACTTCATTATTAATTTTATTAAGATAAATTAACTCTAGATTCTAAAACTGAGATAGAGTCTTTGATTGAATAGGAAAATTAAATGCGACAGCACAAGGGCAAATGCCAGCCTTTGAATTATATATAGTGATGATTCATGGGCTTAACCATAAATCTTAAATAAAGAGCACATCTATCTCAGGGACTGTCAGGAGCATATGGGAGCGTCAGGTGCTGGAGTGACTAATGATGATCTGTAGGCCAGACTGAAACCCTCACTTGCTACAGAGAAACAACTAAATATGTGAAGAAACTCGATCAGTATCAGGAAGGGTTTTATTAATAAAACCAAGAAAATTTAATACTGAGTCAGACCTCAAATGCAGGTTATTACAAATTATGGGGTCTTTTTTGCACAAAAGTGCTGATCGTACCAGATAATTATGAGTTTATGTGTACCTGCCTGTGTTTGTGTGTATAGTATCTCACAAGAATGTGTATGTTTAAATGCACAGACCATAGATTTGGTCTCCTATGCCATTGTAAGCTTTTAAATCATCCTTGCCATATATGTGTGTGTATGTGTGTATATATATATATACACACACATACACATACATATGTTCTTTGTTATTACTTATATTTCAAGGAAGTTTTTGTTAAAAACAACTGACTAGTGAAGAAAGGGGTTTCTGGTTTGGAGCGACATAATGACACAGCGTCTCTGGTTTTCAGTCAGACAGCTAATCATGACCGTGTTATATATTAAACCTTAACATCCTGACCTTATGAATAGCCAATTTTGTGGAATTCTGTGAGGAGAGCTAATTTAAAGTTTGTTTACCTTTGTAGTGCTTTTACATGGCTAGTTTAAAGAATCCACATTTTCAAAATGAGGTAGCATGGTCTTCCCTTTGGGAAGTAGCTATATGGTATATATTGACTGCCTGAAATAACAGTGCTCGAAACACTGAAAGGAAACCTCTCTCCCCAGCAGCAAGAAGGGGGGTGTGATGGTTCCTGTTGAGACCTTCTTCTTTGTGTAAATTGAGTTCATAAAAAGAACCCGATTTTCGTTGCACTGCTGGATCCCACTTCACAAAGTTTTCAGTATATCTTGGCGTCCTTGAGAGACTCTACTTCTACAGGTTTCTTTAGAATCTCTTTTGCTCACCCAGCCAGATCATTTTTAGGCCTCAAGACCAATGATGCCAGAAGGGAAGTAAGAGAAAGGGGCCAGGCTGTCAGGTGCTTTCAGATCCAGCCAGTAACCACTTTTTGATATCCTATAAAAAAGTATTTTAAATACTTCAATTAAATACGGAATGAGCATTTCAGAATAGATTTGTATTCAGGGAAAGAAAAGAAAGAAATACAGAAGACAGTGACTTAAATTTTAGAAGGCCATGATACTCGGGTAGGTTTTAAGCCTTACATCTATCAGAGGCAATAGCGTCTCCTGGGAGGAAGGCAGACAGTTCTGACAGGAGAGGCATAGATTACTGTTGGCCTTAGACCATTTCTTCTGTGTGTTTGCCGTTTGATTCTTGTTGATTTCTCCCAGGGACTTTTCTAGATGAATAATTAATTGGAGTCCATGTCAATTTTTCATGGTCATTGAGTTCTGTAGAAACCTTCCTAGAATAATCTTTTGATTCATGAGAAGGGAGTTGTTGCATATTCCACTCTTTTTGCAAATTTAAGGTTGTCTTCATCCATAGGCAATTGGGCAGGAAAAACTCAAGTAGCTCTCAATGTGTAATCCCTCACACTCCCTCTGCATCTCTCTTCCTTTCATCATTTCAACAGTGCTCAGGGAAACTTTCCTGAAAACTCCAGCAACGTGGAGAATATTCATTTTGCTGTGATACAGCGACCACTTAGCACCCATGATTTATTAGATTGTAATAATAAATTGTGTTGCTGTTGTCTGGTCTTATGGAATCTTTAAAATTTCATTTGCTGGAAAACATCTAGGAATTTCTTTACTAAAAGCCACATGTGAATAAATGTTTGTGTAGATAATGATGATACCTAATTAGAAGAAAAATTGTGGTAGGAAAATATACAGTCATCTTAATAAGTGTTTATCATTTACTTACTAAAGGTACTGTATTCCATTCACTTTTTAAACATTTTCTTCCTTCTAGGTTTCATTCTTCTGAATTTGACTTCCACAAACCATGTAAGACTTTAAGTTTTCCTTAAATAAAGAAATAAAATTGGTAAATACAGGATCAGTCAATTCCAGATATGAAATTCCCTGTACATCAACACTTGTCTTATAAACTCCTTAATACCTTTTAATCTTATTTCTACAAAATCGTGCATAATGCTGTCTCGGAATCAGTTTCACTCATTCAAATGTATAGAAATTCAGAAACTTTACATCACTTATCATAATGAACTAGTTTAAAAAATATCAATATTCAAGGCACAAATGCTGCTTGGCACCTTTGATTTACTGTGTACACCTTGTAGTGCACACCTTTGATCCCATTGCTCAAGAAACAGAGGTAGGTGGATTTGTGTTAGTAGGAGGCCGGCAGGTCTACATAGAATGTTCTAGGACAGATAAGGCTACATAGAGAGATCCCATATCAAAAACACCAATATGGGTAAATAAATAAATGGTGAATGTAATTCAAATGTGTGCTGTTTATATACCAGATTTAAAATATTTTCTCAAACTCCAGAAAATATTCCATAGCATAGAGGAAAAGGTATGCTCAACTGACTGGTTTCGGTGTCTAGATTTATGAACTACAAAGCTATTTACTTGGTAGTGCTGATGTAGGACGTGGCCTTGCGTTTTCTACAGATTTTAATTAAAATGACATTTTCCAAATAGTACAGTATTAATCCATTTCTCTCATCAAGTGTTTTATTGAATCTAAACCCTATGTCAGTTCAAATGATGGACTAATAAAGCACTTGAGACCTGTATATGGAATGGTGATACACAGTGGCATTTGGGCAACTGGATGATGAGACTTGGGAGACAGTAACTTGGAAGGGAAAGTTCTCAGGAGAGTCATTTTCTGTGTCTATTAAGTCTGCAGGCTTTGGAGTAACACTGGTGGTTTCAAATGTCACCTCTGTAATTACTGGCTATGTGACTTGGGGCACAACTCAAAATATTTTCTTCCTTGCAGTAGCTATGGTTTCTTAGTAGATAATGTCCTTGTGAATATGACTCTTCGGGGGTAGGTCTGACTGTGCCATTTCTTCCCAGATATTTTTAAACCAATTAAATCTTCATAACACTTGCAAAAATTCAGCTCAGATGTAGACTTTTAGTGCTTTAATTTCTTATGCACAGAAGCTCTCTCACTTGCAAGATGGAGATAATGGCAGCTTCTATTTTATTGGGTTGCTAGGAAAATGAAACGAATCAATGTTTGTAAAGCCCTTTGATTATGACCTGGCCCATACCACACACCACATACATACAAATCAATATATGGCCAGAAGCTCCTATCACCCTGCTGCAGCTACAAAATTTATAAGTGATTTTATAAGCCAATCTCTACTTCCACAGTGAGTTAGAGCTAGGAAAGCATTTTCAGAGCTAAAAATTGCACAAAGGATATATGGAGCTTCCTTAATAATAACAAACTGTATACAGCTTGGGGCTCATGTCAGAGGAGTGCAAGCTTGCTTAAAGCCCAGTAGGAGACAGACTCACAGGTAGATAATAGCAAAAGAGACACAAATCTGTACACAAATTCTGGGCTTTGGGAAGTTGTCTCTGAAACTGACAAGAAATGCCACGGCATACACAAGTGGCAATTCTGATGCAGACAGAGCAGGGGACGAGCCTCCTGGGACATGGAGGAGGCCAGTGAGTGTTGAAGAGCCAAGAGACTAAAGAGGATTGAAGTATCAGTCAGAATCAAATGAAGGGCTGTGTCTTCTCGCAGAATCCTTAGAAAAGGCTCAAAGAAGCTGATATCATGATAGGCCTGTGGTGCTCTTCTGTTTGCTCCCTGTTATAAACACAAAGCTCCCCCCACACATGCATTAACAATGTTTACCCTCCAAGAGCTGCTCCTGTGGGGCTATCTATCCTGCTAAACCTTGTTAAGTAGCCAAGATTCAACAGCAATTGCTTGACCTTCTGATTGTTTTGTCCAACTCTGATGTATTAGTTTTTGTTTTATCTCAGTATATCATCATCCTTTATGAGTTCCTAATAACAATTTTTAATAAAATTTATATTATTAGAATCTTGTTTATTTTCTCATGAGAGATAGGGAGAGAGTTAATCGGAACAGGAGGGGAAAAGGAGAATGTTAGTCAGTTATATTATGTGAGGAAAAAAGTTTATTTTCAATAGATGGGAAAAATATAAAAATAAAAATTAGAAATTAATGGTTTTGCTTTTGTTTTTTGGTTTTATTTTTTTGATAGTTGAAACAGAAGTTTATTCAGCACAGCAAATAAGGCATTCCTATAGGAAACTGAAGTGTTATGCCCAAGTGAGAGGCATCAGTAGAATGGCTTTTATATTTTGGATGTCAAGGTCATTTTATGAATATTTGTGAGGTGATAGACTATTCATGGAGTTAGGAGATCCTGTAACACTCCCAATTATAATAGACCGAATCTCCATTTGGGGTAGAAATTAATTGTTAAACAGGGAGATGATTGAAGAAAGTTACATGAGTAAGGCCGTAAGCAACTGGTATTAAATTACTAAAAATATGCCATAAAATTGGATGAAAGTAAGAACAGGTATATGGGAGAGGTTGGCTGGAGAAAAGCTATAATTATACTATTATCTCAAAAGCTTTTAAAGTAAAATTTAAGGCAGAAAAAATGTCACATACACAAGTGTGTAATTGTTTCTAAGCAATGGTCTTTATAGGGAGCTGAAAGAGCAGAACTCTGACAGAGATAGTTCAGGTATACTTGACACAATCCTGCTTAATGTTTGCAGATGTCCATATTTATAGAAGCCCTATGAATAAGAGAGTCATTTGTAGAGAGGGGTACATAAGGTACTTTTAATACCAATTTTTTCTTTGAAATTATGGAATTACTAAAATTCTTAAGGGTCTACATATTGATTATAAGTATGTTTACATTTTTGAAGTAATCATAAATTGCCATGATTAACTCAAATCCTTAAATAGTAGATGCACAAAAACAATTGTAAAACTCACTAAATCTGTGTGCCCATATGTTTCTGCCTTATATATTTTTTTTAATTTTCCTGTGCTATTTCTGTCTCTGTTGGTATTATTAATACTCTCATCTCGATATCCTCTTATGGACTTCATGACATTATTTTGATACCTTCTGAATGATTATTGGCTCCACCAAGTCAACCTATTCTCTCAGACTCTCTGAGGATCTATACAGTATGATTGACAGACTCTTTATAGGGGGAAGAAAATATCACACATGTGGTGATGGGCATAAAATTGTGCACAGACTACAGTCCCTTGAAATGTATGGCTTAGAAAACTGAATTATTTCTTTAAAAAAAATCAACTAACAAGGGTTGATAGGCTTTTGGTATTTCTATGAAAGTGATGATTATCTAGGTATTAGGCATGGTCCTGAATCTTTAGCTTGCTGAATTTGGCTTGTTTGCATTGATATTGTTTTTAAATCCACATCTATTTTAAGCCCTTTTCTTCAAAATAAGATAATCTTGAAGTCTTATTTGGCCACTGTATGGTAGTTATTATGTCTCCTATAAAAGATTTTGATTTAGGAAGCTCAAAGGTTTGGCTTCTGAGGGAGGCAGAAAGAAGACTGAGTAGATAAATTCTCAGATTTATGGTAGAGTCTTTGATGTGTAGATCATTCAGCCTAGAGATGAACCCTAGGTTTGTACAATCCACCAGTGTGTTGGGTATGGTGTGCCAGATGTGCATGTCATACTCATCTGGAGAATAGAAAGATACATACTATTCTGCCTCATTGTCTCCTTTCTTATCAACTGCCTTTAGTTATCAGTATGTAATGTCTTTCCTCTCATAACTACTTGGCTGACTCTTTAAACTTTCTCCCCACCATCGCTCTCTCTCTCTCTCTCTCTCTCTCTCTCTCTCTCTCTCTCTCTCTCTCTCTCTCTCATTGATCAGTTTTCCTGTCTTCAGTAACTAATTTTCCTCTACCATTTTACATACTCATTGCTCTTTATAGTTACTCTTGCACTGAACACATTGGAAACATATCACCTGTCTACTTATAAAAGTAAACATATTCCTAAAAATGAAATACCCTCCTACATAATATACTAGAATGAATGAGTGAATTACTAGCAGATCAATTATTTTATTGCTCGTCTTTGCTTGATGCTTCCTGCATGGGTTTTAGCATCTTATTGGGCGCCATCTGTTCATATTCTTTCAGAGCCTCATCATATTCTTGTTGACATCATCATCATGACCAGCATCATTGTGGCCATTTGGATTATTAAGCTGCTACAATGTTCAAACTTCACTGTTTTATGTTGGGTTTTGTTTATTTTTTAACAGGAACCTGAAGGAGTTTGGAGTTCCTGGCCCATGGAAACAGTTACTCTCCAGGAAGGACTGATGCCTGCCAGTGGTAAGGAGAGACAACATCTAAAATAGGCAATAAAAGGTACAAGGGTCTTGCAGATCAGATTAGTTACTAGGGAACACTTACTGAGTTCCCTCAGTTCCTCTGTAGCTGGCTCCAGTTCATGTATTTCTCATTGGTTTCTACAGAGGAACAATTTAAGCACATGATTGTCTGTCACCAAAACTTTGTCCTATCATATCAATAGCCAAATTTTAGCTACAATTTTTTTTTAAAATTCAAAGCCCTAAGGATATTCATTATGAAATCCTAATTATGAAACAGATATTAGGGTGAGAAAATTTTGTTACTAATGTAATTTCACTTTTAAAAATTTAGATATTATAAAGAAAAGAAAATTCCTTTTCTAGTCAGTGAGCACCAAATTAATATGAAAAATAGTTGATTTGTATCATGGGGACCTCACTTTTTTTCTTTCATTTCCTCCCTCTTTGCTTGATTTGTCCAAATATAACTTAGTTTTCTGATTCTGCTTTACTGTTTTTCTCATTAGAACATTTAATAACTATCTGATGATAAACAGCCAATATCAAATATTATATGTATATATAGACAAGTATCAAATGACTTAGATTATAAGATGGTTCAACAATGTGTCAAGTCCTTGGAAAAGAGAAAGTCCCAATTAATGGGTATCGATGCTAAAACCCTCAGTAACCTTTGCATCCTCATATGTATTTGTAGAAAATGCTATATATGAAATTTGTAAATTTTTGTGTTAATTACAAATTATGAAAAAGAGAATTATGGATCAGGTCCTATGAGGTGTGCTCCACTTCAAAATGTCATCTGGTCAATGTTGTCACCTCAAAGGGATCATGTATATTACATTAAATATTTAAGAAGGTGTGGTGCAAAAGTTTCTCCTTTAAAAATGTGTTTATGTATGGTTTTTGAAAGGACATTTTATTTGATGAAGATAATTTCTGCTGTAAATGCATGTAACATATACACATGCACACACAGATAAATGTCATTCTGATATATGAGAAGAGCTAAGAATCAGTAATATTTTTCAGTGATAAGTTATACACATACACACACACACACACACACACACACACACCACATGTACACACATCAGTTTGGCAATAATTAGTGTGAAAAATCATATGCCAGAAATAGGAGATCAAACACATTTTAATTGAAATTCCTTATGCAACACCTACTGTTGTATGACTAAAGACAAGGTACCTAATCTTCATGTCTGGCTTCCTTGATTTAAAAGGAAATGCATATATATGTAGCAGAGGATGGACTTGCATGGCATCAATGGGAGGGGAGGTCTTGTGACGGCTTGATGCCATTGTATAGGGGAATGGTAGAGTGGTTAGGTGGGAGTGGGTGGGTGGGTGGTTGGGTGGTTGGGAGAGTATCCTCATAGAAGCAGGGGGAAGGGGGCTGGGATAGGGAGTTTGCGGAAGGGAAAGTTGGAAGGGGGATAACATTTGAAATGTAAATAAAATAACCAATAACAATAAATAAATAAATAAATAAATAAATAAATAAATAAATAAATAAAATGGGAATAATATCCACCCCTTAAAGTAATTGAGTGAATACCTATTTAAGTAACAGTGAATATTACTGGTACTTGTGATCTGTGAAAGTGATTACTGACTGGTTCTGTTATGGGTATGTTGTATTATAGTAATATATAGTATATATAGTATAGAGTAATAGTTTCAGTGTATACAGCCTTTTCCCGAAATACAGTGAACTGCGGTGATCCCCAAGACCTGGCATTTTTGGATGTGCCTTATGCTCCTGAAAAGAATAGGAGGATAGGGTGGAATGACCATGTGAAGGTCAGTGAAGAGAAAATAAAGGCATGTTAGGTCCCTTAGGGGTCAAACAAGCCCTGTTCTTTTCCTTCACTGGAATTTGAGCTTGATTTTCAAGTATAGAAATATTAAACTGGATGGAAAAGACACAAGGAATTTTTTTGTTCAATTTTCACAGACTTTAATTTTGTTGTAACTTTGAACACATAGGAACATGCAAAGAATTTTTCTTTATTAACTCAGATTTTCACCACATAATATATTAAGTTGCAATAAAATGTTGCTGTGTGAGCTAATTTATGAAAAATTTTTCAATGTTATTAAGGATTTCAACATCATGTCAGGTATGCCTACATCTTCAGTTAGCCCTTCAAGGACTGTCATGATTCTTTTTTATATTTAGGTTTATTATTTGGTTTATTATAAATGTACTATCGATAGACATAAGATTCAACAGTCTTCTGCCCCAACAAGAAAGCTGAAAAACCATTAACAAAAAGAGCATACAATGGATAAGCTAGGGAGTCAGAAATCCTATGACATGCCAGCCCTGCTTTGGTATCCCAAAGAGACTGTGAGGCTCTTCAAGGCTTCCAAAGCTTCAAGTAGTTCAGGATCATATTGGGAGGACTCCTTGGGATTCTGCTAGGTCAATGATTCTTGATTTGGAGGTCATACTTGCTTAGGGATAGCTTCTGTTGGTATCAGAATAGAAAGGTAGGGCACTTTAGGTTTGTTAAGCTCTTCATAGTTAAAAATACGCTGCTGAGCTTATAGTCCTGGCAACTCTTAGTGTCAAAGGTAGTTTGCAGCTTTGTTGATATTCCTGATGCTCTTTGGGACTCTAGGTTGAATAAATCTCTATAGATTTGTGAGAAAGATACTAACATACAATTCCCAAGAATGTGGTGTGTTTATGAAATCTTGGCATGACTGTCTCCTTTGCAATGCATTGAATGCTATTGTGATTTTTCTCTCTTCTGATATTTTTTATTCAATGAAAACCAAAGATTCAATTGAGGAGTTCTTAGAATCATTATTTTCAAGTTGTTGTTGTTCTGTTGGGAAAACCATAGTTGATTATTTTGGGGCTTCAGAGCTGGCCAAGACGGGCTATTGTATGCCGATAAGACCTTGATCATTTTAAATTATAGTTCCACATTTAAAATATGTACTGTCAGTTGTAAATTCCAAGTATTTTATCATGCTTTCCTCTGATCTCCCTTCCTTCTTTTCCTTTTCCCCCCCTCTCCTTAACCTTCCTCTCCTTTACCCCCCCTCCTTTCTTTCTCAAACCCAGGTTGTTTACCACAGAGCCCATTGCCAGCCCCTTTTCTTTAAAACGAAATCATTAGGGTTTGTTCCATAATGCTAACAATAACATGTTAATTTAGAGAAGTAAATGTCAATAGAAAATTGTATGAAAAGAACTGAGAATCAGTAATGTTTTTCAGTGAGAAGTTACCTGTGTAGGTAGCTAGTAAAACAGTAGGCAGGTATCGTATAACACAGTTGGGAAGGTGTTTAACAGGATGATAGAAAGTGACCTAGAGTTATTTTTTCCCATTTTTTACTTGAAAATAATTTTTTATTCAATATATCATAATAATGGTTTCACTTCACCAAATCCTCCCAAATCCCCCCAAATCGTCCCCTGATCTCCATCTACTTAATATCACCCTCTTTTCTGCCTGGAAGATAGTTTCCTGATGTCAAAGATCCCCCTCTGGCTCTTAATGAGCTTTACCTCTCTTTTTCCTTAGAGGTCATTTTATCAAAAAATAATGAGTTTCAGATTTAGGTATAAAAAATGTCCCCCTTAAACCCTTTCTCATCAGAAATGTCTTAAGAATAGGCTCTGCCAAAACCTCGTGAAATTGGAGGAAAGAAAACAGGAACAACTAGTGGAGTTGGATTGGCTAGGAGACTGCCCTGTGTAGAACTCTCAGAGCAGATGCCTAGACAACAGGAAGCTACTCTGTCACAGTTCTGCATTCTGTGAGGTCCAGCAGGTTTCCTACAAGGCCTTTTCACTTGAATAGCAGATGATTCCACATACACCTCTTCTTTACATGGTCCTCCTCTGTGCAGGCCTGGTAATGCTCTAGGGGCCTCCATAGACCTTATATCAGGAACTTTCATTTGGATTAGAGCATGACTTAGTGACATTATTTTACAGTGATGGAGGATAACACCCAAGTGGAATCAGCATTCTGCCACTGAATTACATGTTCAGCTCATGACCACATTTTAATTCAATTTAATTTAATTTCAGGTCTACTGCTCAGTGATATCACATTTGGAGAACTTAAGAGTTTCAAATGTGAAGTCCTGGAAAAAACTGAAGTGGAGGTCTCTGGTAGTGTCATGCGATGCAAATTCACATAGTGTTTTGCTGAGGCAAGATGTGTGTGAGGACATATGATGTTCAGAGAGAGTATAAATAGGATTCAATGGACAGTGATGGGGTGCTTGCATAGCTAGCTTTGCAACACTTCTTTGGTCTCATGTCTTCGCTGAACTTTGATGATCTTTGCTTTGTTGAGAGAGGCATAGCAGAGACTTCTAGCATCCCAGGTGGTTCTGGTCACTCTTGTTGACTCATGCTGTTCAGTGGACACCTGGCAGTTTCTGCTGGATTGTGCCACCACTGCTGATTTGTGTTTGGTATTCTGACACTACTGAGCTGGACTGCTGGTATCCTGACTAACAGAGATTGGAATCACCTCCAAAGAACTACTTTTAAACAGGTCCACATTCCCTTCCCCAATCATTTTTTCTTCCTTACCTTTGGACAGTGGGCTAGAAGTAGGATTGAAGCATTTGGGAACTCTTATTAGAAGTAGGTTTTTTGAAACCTAAGTCTACAGAAAACAATCCAGTCTTCAAAATCTTGCTTAACACAAGACCAGCCAAAAATCACAGTTCCTAGAAATGATGTTTCAGTGAGGTTCTTAGAATAAAGCTGATTGCAACACAGAGACTCTCCAGACTGAATGGGAATAGGAAGGTGAAGGACTCCCACAATGACAATGACAAGAAAAGTCTGTAACTTTTAGATTTATCTAGACTCTTTAAACATAGCAAGAGAAAACTTCACCTTCTGGGAGTTACTTGAAAAGGAATTGGTGATAGGTAGGTGTACAGAAAACTAAGCAAATAAAATTTCAGAAGTAATTAACTTCCCCCCAAACCATAGAAATGTAGAAGAAAGGAAATATAAACATATTACATGAATTGTTTATGAATAATATTTGCATTGTCACGGTAATAAAGCCGCCTATTATAATTTCCAACTGTATGTATGGTGGAATATAATTTCTGTCACTATATAAAGGTGGTCAGGGAAGAGAAGGCTTAACTTACTTTCTGAGTCTGTTGCATTCTCATTGCTGTGAAAGAACCCCTCATCAGAATTGACTGAGGAGAAGGATTTATTCTCGCTCACAGTTTGAGGGCAAACAGGTTTGTAGTGAGTAAACAGAACCCGTAAGTCCTGGTCTCAAGGACTCATTTTCTTCAACAAGGCTCCATTTCTTAACGATTCTACTATCTCTCAAAACAATGCCACTGAGGACTGAATTCTGGAATACATGAGCCTGGCCAGGGAAGGGGACATTTCACATTTAAAATGGCACTCTCTGAAACAGGAAGTTAATACGTAACATCTAAATAAGAAAAGCCAGGAAGCCATTATGTGGCATGACATTAAGATCTTGGAGGCAAGCAAGCATTACAGGCATAATGTTATTGTGCATCGTGTTAAGTTTATCTTCTCAGATTCAAATGCTGATTTCTCTATCCAGACATGGTATTCTAATGATTATGTCAAGAATCTCCTTTCTCATGGTTATGTAGACATGCCTACCACTTATTTTCTGCCCTGTCAATAAATGCTGACCATCCAGTGGCTGGGTAGAAGAAAGAATAGGGTGGACTTTCTGCTAGCCATTGGGATAGAGATGGGGGGGGAGTAAGGCTGACTGAATCCTGAGGAGGGAGAAGAGACATCATGAGAGTTCACCTGGAGCAGGGAAGACCCTAAATGCAGGTGTTATGGGGATTTTGATTGTGAGGTAGCCAGATTAGTTAGTTTAGAGGGTTATAATATAGATCAATACTGCCCAGGTATTTTGATAAATCTTGATAAAATAAATCTTGATCTCTCAATGTCATTATAAGTTTTCAAACTAGAAATTATGTTAACATAAGACTTTGGGAAAGATTAACAAAAAATATCTTACCAAGAAAATACTATTGAAGACTTTAATGCTGATAAATGTAAACTGAGGTCCCAGGAAATCTCTTTGAACATCCTTGGTTCTGAGCTTTTTAAAATATATCTTTTGGGTACTTCATAAGGAGCTCCAACTTAATTCTTATATCATAGGCTGGCCTCTTCCTCTTTCCCCTCTTCCTTTCATCCACCTCATCTTTCCCGGACCTGTTCTTCCTGTGTTTGTCTAAGTAGCAAGTAACAACTTATCCAGACCATCGCTCATCAGAACACCAGCCATATGCTGTTCCACATAATGCCAACTCAAGATCAACCAGTTCTATTCACTTTTCTTCTCTGGTGCATTTGAGTTCATTCTTTCTCCCCATATTTGTGAGTCTCACCAGTTTTGTACCAATGAACTTCCTAGTTAAGTGTTCAGGTTTGACACTTTCCTACCTTGACTTCTGATAACAAATCGGTTCTGCTGCTGACTAATTTTCTTTCAGGCATGAGCAAAAACAGTGAAATCTCTAGAATGCTCTTCTTGACACATATTTTTTTCATTTTCCACATTAGTCTCAAAATTCTATTTGTATCAATCATATTGATTGATACATAGAACGTGTATGATTTTAAGAATGAATAAGTGAGTAGACTGAATGAATATTGATAAATTCTAAGAGAATGGAAGAGAATGGGTCTGATTCTTTTATTATCGAGTAAGAGAGATTTTTCAATTTAATGAGACTTACGTAAAAATCTTTTTCTCTATTCTCCTTAAATTCTATGCTGGCTAGAAGACTTTTAAAAACTATTTGTGTTGAGAAATCCAAATGATCTATCACTTTCAAAGTCAAGTATCATGAATTAAAAGTAGGAAACTGCCTGTCACTGTGGGTGTTAACCACACAGATATCATAAGAAAAGGCTCAGCTATAAAAGATGTCTTCTGTTGAGAGGCTAAACTCACTAGAGGGGCACTGTCTGCTTAAAAGATGTCATTCAAGACTTCAGCTACCCCCTTCCCCTTTTTCCTCTCTTGGTTGAGCAACTGTCAGTTTACCAGAGAAGATCTCAGCCCTTGTTCTGCTAGAATGTCAGGGGGGAAGCAAATTCATCTAAAACTACTAGGCACAGGGAGAACTTGGGTGGCTGTCTTTTAGTATGTGTATTTTTAGCTGAAATTATTTTAAGATACAATTTTCTCCCTTCACATTATGATATAATCTTGACAGCTCTGGGGGTAAACAGTCACAAGAGGTTGCTGAGTGTAGAAATCCCAGTAGTGTTAAGTTTAAGAAGAACTTAAAATGAAAAAAAAAATAAAACCCAACTGTACACAAACAGGAGTTTTCTGTGCCATCCCCTCTAGGTTTTCAGTGCTGGAACTTTGCAGTCGCCAAATGCAGAACGAGCACCAGTCTATTTTCAGTTCCCTTCTTACATGATTTTTGGCAGAAGGGAGTAAGACACACCATTATGTGTTTTTTCTATTTTACTTTTCTTTGTTGTGAATTCATGGCTTACATCACAGCTCTTTTACTGTGTGACTTTGAAAACTTACTGTCAAAATGGAAAGCCAAATGTCCTTTTTTAACACAAGGAGCTTGAGTTAGTCAACATAAGGCTAGTGCAACAAGACACCTCAGGGAATCAACTTAAAAGAGGGAAGGCATAACTTTCTTCATGGTTTCTGAGGTTTTGGTTCAGGTGACTTTGGTGTTTCTGGGTCTAAGACTTCAGAACATCATAAGAGGAGGAGGAGGGGGAGGGAGAGGGGGAGCAAAGCTGCTTATCTGTGATGGCCTGGAAGGCAAAGAAACTAGAGGATAATAGGTCTAGGATGCCTTTAGCCCTCCGGGAGCACACTGCTTCTCCTTCTCTCCCTCTCTTCCTAGGACCCTTTTGTAAAGTTCCTGCCACTTCTAATCATGTTTTTCACTGGGAACGGGGCTTTCGCTCTGACATATGAGCCATGGGGAGATGAGAAGACATTCCGTTGGATGCACATTTTAAAAATACATCATTGGTTTATTCAGAAGGGTATATCAAATCCACTCTTGCCTTACAAACGAAGAATATTATTTCCTATATTATTTGTATCATTTTTATTATTGAAATTTCTTCATGTAATGAGTTAGAGATACATACTATTCTCAGGATGGGATGATTAGGTATAAGATTTGTCCATGGTAAAATTTTGTCAAAGCAGAAATAATTCTTTCTATTCAAGAGTTAGGATTAGCTTTGAAAATGCTTGGAATATGGTCACATGTGATTTTGTTCACGAAAAGAAATAGAATATTATCTCTTTATTCTTTTATTTGTTTCTTTTTGTTGCTTTTGCACTATATTTAAGCTACTACCATGTAGCTAGATGCATCCTGGGTTGAGGCTAAGAAAATGAGCTCAACTCTATTGCCATAATCACATTGCTATAAGAATCAATTTGTTTATTTTTGTTCTTAAATCAAGAACAGTCATGAATTTTTATTGAGCCTTTTCATTTACAATATGAGTTAAAAGAAAGTGGGCAGCCTTGTCTAGTCCCTGATTTTAGTGGGATTGCTTCAAGTTTCTCTCCATTTAGTTTAATGTTAGCAACTGGTTTGCTGTATATGGCTTTTACTATGTTTAGGTATTGTAATATCCTGGTTCTCACGTTTTCTTTCTCTTTTGCTTCTTTGTGCAGTTGGCCATGTGCTCACTGCTATTGTCATCTGGTATAACCTCAGGAGGCCAATAACAATGGCTTTGAACTGATCTTGGATTAGTACTTCCACAAATTTCAGTTGAGATAAACTTTTATAATTAACTCAGCTATTTCATTACAGTAGTAGAAACTGGGTTAGCACATATGGTCACATATTGCTGATGATTTGATCAAAAAAGGGAGCAGATCCTCCTATGCTGTGAAATATAATTATCTATTTATTCTATGGGCACCAGGCTGTCATGGAAGGATTTTAAAAAGACAACTGTCCTAATAACCCCCCTCTCTCTCTCTTCTCTCTCTCTCTCCCTCCCTCCCTCCGTGTGTGTGTGTGTGTGTGTGTGTGTGTGTGTGTGTGTGTGTGATGGTGCTGTCTTTATTTTAAAAGTGCTGTGTAGAAAAACTTCCAATGTGAAGAGTGAAACAGGAGAATGATAGTAAGTTATATAGCTATACATTGTTTTCAAATATAGAGACTGAAATGATTTTCATAGGATAAAGATTTGCGGTCATCAAAGTACATATTTAAGGATTACAATGGAAAAAAGAATATAAAGTATATTGCACTTCACCATCCAAGAAGACCAGGATGCTGATGTGACCACTGAATGGACTGTGGCTATAAGCTGTCAATAGGTATGTCTTGGTATGAATATTAGTGGTTGATGTATTGAGTTTTAAACCATTCCAAAGGATGTTTTTACTAAAAAAAATATTGCCTATGACTCTGACCTCTGAGGCGAACTGACAGGAATGAGCAAGAAAGAAATATTAAAGACATCATTCAAAGTTGATAGTAAAACTCACGGGGCATGATTAAACAGCCCCAAGGACGGTTTAATATGAACAAATGAGCTTAGAAAAAAGAGAACTCCGTGCCTTTGTTTATACAGCTGACGTTGGGTCATATTCTTGTAGCAATGTGAAAGAGATCACTCAAGATGTTGAGATATATTATAAAATATTATTAAGACATTATTAAATGAGATTGACATTGTTGACTAATAATATATGCAAAACCAAATCATGCCCTGGTCATTTTAGGAAGGAAACCTAATGAAATGCCGAGCTTTCGGTTTTATATTTCTTTTTTGCATTGCCATGGTTTAGTGATTGCAGCCAGGTAATGAGTTTCTTGTATTTTACTTTATTCAATGCTAAGATGAGTGCTTTAAATAAAAGAGGAGTTTGCTTTACCTTGCTTGTAGACCCAGATGGGCTGGATTCAAATCTAGGCTTTGTCACTTATTAGCAATGAAGTATTTTGGCTTAACCAGTTTACCATAATAAGCAGATTGTCCCTATTGTTATCTAGAGTAGTTAGGATGAGAGTTATCATCAAAACAGCTAAGTAGCTGAACTGCAGATAAAGTTCACTGGCAAAGTGAAATGACACAGAGAGACATATATACATACATGTACACACACGACTACACAAAATACTATGAAATATGTGACATTTATCTTTAAGTTTTCAGTTAGTAAATCTATAAAATTTTATTCATATTTTGATTCACTTTAGTAATTACTAATCATCTAAAATGTGCCTTGTTTGGGTTTATCAATATATGAAATATGTGTGGAACAGTTCCGTTAGCTACTGAACTAACGGAACTTGTTGTTGTGTATGTTGTGTCCTGTGTGTGTGTGTGCGTGTGTGTGTGTTTGTGCATGTGTGTGTGTGTTTGTGTATGTGTGTGTGTGTGTGTGTGTGAGAGAGAGAGAGAGAGAGAGACAGAGAGAGAGACAGAGAGAGAGAGCGAGTGATTGCTGGTACATGAAAGAAGACTGATATGAAGCAATATTATTCATATACTAATATATTAATAACACACAATTTTCACTCAAGAGTGGAGTTTGTGTCCCTGATTATCTGATAGCTTCTCCCTGGGGAAGAAACCTAGGGCTCATGTACTCTAGTCAAGTACTCTAGCACAGACCTAGAGAGCTATATCTCATGTCCCTAACAATATTTTAAAACCACTCTCTAAACATAAAACTTATGTGGAAATACTTCACCAAGTCTTCCAGAGAGAGAATGAACATTGAACTTCCAGTGATGTGGGATTGGTTCGTTCCATGTGAGTCACTATAATGAGCTATAAGAAGCTCTAAGAGGACAAATTCTCACCAACACAGCAGGGAGCATGGTCACTAGATAAGAACAGTTCTTCACTGGAGGACATCATGTAATTTTCTATTCTTAGTAATTTAAAGAGTATTAGTACCCTCCAGGATTGGAGAAGACGGTGTCAGGCTTCTTTATTTCTGTTCCTATACCAATATTCTGATTGATAGCTCCATTGTACAAACACAAGTGATAATTTTACCCTTGACCTGAACATTTAACCTCAACCTAATTCTCCGAGTTTAGCAAGTTGGTCTATTCTATCAGGTAAGGCTGCTTACCTCAGTATGGAGGCTTCCCTAAGCTTCACCCTGAAACTTAGGCATGGCTCCACTTACCCTCAACATCTGGGTACTGTACTCAGTTGATCTTCTAGACCTCAATTCTGGCCAACAGCAGTCTCTGTATTACAGACTCCTGGGAAATGATTCTTCCATCCTCAGCCTCAGTAAATGAGTAAGTCTTTAGTACTAAAAATTGAAAGAAAGATAGTAACTAAAGTGAAAATTGTTTAGAACTTTTCAATTTTTCAGTTGTAATATCCTTCCCAATATTGAGATAAAATGTCCATTTCTGTATGAAATAATTATAGGTATCGTTAGCTAATGAAGTCTTCAGTTGAAAAAGTCAGTCAGCAATCATGCCCTCCAAAAGCATTGGAATTTTATTTGATCATAAAGTACCAGAGTCAAGGGCTGAAGGAGGATAGATAACAGGTGCCTCTTTGTCATTGCTCAGATATTGATGGCCTCTCTGCTTCCACTTGTTGCCAGTTACCACACTCAGAAACCCCATTTACAAGTCTACGGTTTTTCCTAAGACATGAAGAATGGGTTATTCTCAGGGTATTTGTTTGGTAAGGGGTCTTTTTCTATATTTTACCAATCTAGACACCAATGACTTTCTGGCCTCAAGTGACTTGCTTCAAGCGACAGGAATCCATGGTCAATCAATGCCAAAGTGGGAGCTAAATGAATGCTCGCAACCGAGCAAGTGACTACAAATCAGAGTGACTGAATCTATTTATCACATCCAATTCTGTTGTAGGAAATACGCTTGATGAAATACAATAACTTAATCCACCCAGAAGCAACCTGTTCTTTCCATCAAGCAAAGAAGATATCACCCTCCTTTTTTTTTTTTTCAAAAAACTTAGAAGAACTTCGTAGATTTGTTTAAATACCCTTTCATGCCTTATTCTCTAGTAAAGTTGTATTTCTCCTCATTTAGTCCATTGGGTAGGATCAATAGTAGATGACATTCAGCATGTTCCATTGATAAAGGGTGTGTGTTAAGATGCATCGATATGGACTTTGCATGATACCTTCATTATGAATATATTATATTCACATACTTTAGGTCATTGTAAAAAATTTGTTTCTTTTTTTAATGAACAAGTAAGAAACTGAAACCATTTTCTCAGTTTCTCATTTAGAAGTTTGTTGGCCGCACTTCCCCCACATAGACAAATAGCACTGAAGAAAAGGCAGCCTCTTAGCTGCATGTCATCCAACAAGGTCACTACTGAAAAGATAGAAATAACCACATGGAGGGACAAAAAGTTCAGCTTTAAAATGCTTTGGAAAGTGCCAACACCTTCAATTCCCAAGCGTCTCAACTTAATCATGATCAGCTCTGCGGCGAGGGACCGAAGGACAATTGCAGGGGTGTTGTTTATCTAGCTGGAGAGGATTCATTACCTCAGACATTATTTGACATGAAAACAGATGTACCTCTGTCATGGCTTTGACCTCTCTAACAAGATGAACAACTGGGCTGATACATTTATTGATCAGAGCAAAAACCCATTCCACCGGAAATAGCAGTAGATGCACACGGGTGTAAATGAGGAGTTAACATCTGTTCCAAGGGGATTGGCCATTAATCTCAAATCTGGAACAACAGTTAGCTGCACTGCACTGCTGCCTGGTGTTGTAGGTTCACAGATTAAAGGTCTTTGTGTGTTGGTTGGGAGGCAGTATTTTATAAATATAGGTAATTGTCTAAGAGACTTGTAAATCAAATATACTGAATTGGTCTGCATTCTAAGTAGGCTGAGAATTGAAAGCGTCCATCATTTTACTGTGACCTTGCCTCTGTTTTTCTTTCCAAGAGTATATTAGCACTTATTGAACAATTCAGGTATTCCTCCTGTTAGTGGCATTTACAATATTTACATGGCACACTTTACAAAGATATGGCGTTAATGAAATATTCAAGCAAAGGCTGCACAGGGGTGAGGACAGTGCTTCTTGTGTAAATGAAGAACTCAAGATAGTGCAGAGCAAGTTTGTAAATTTACTATTCCCAGCTGTTTTCATCTCTTCGTGTGAATTTTATATTTTCATACTTTTTAACTGTTGAAAAAAGCCACTAAAACATACAGATCACAAACCGCTTATAAATGATTAGTTGAAATGAAGAAAAATTACCCTTTTCTTACCCAGACCAATGGTAGAGCAGGAGGAAACATATATTTAGCTTTTTTTTGTGATACAGTAATCTTAATAAGAAAACAAAGATCAGAAAAAAGGACTGAAAATGCCTGTAAGTTATACTTGGTTTTGACAAGAATAAACAGTCCTGGGGGAGTATCACTGGAGGAAAAAGGAGTAGGAAGCAGTGGTGATGAGCTGGAGAAGGCCACACACCATCTTTCCTCAGATTCTTCTCTTGATGTGCATTTAGAGAAGGAAGCATTATAGGACTTCATTGTCGTGAGCTCTGAGTAATTCCAAATATCTACATTTTTTAAAAATTCCTTTCCTGAAATTAATTTAATTAGAGGGGAAGAACATTAATTGGAGAAACAGATATCCCCCCCACACACACACATGCGCGTATGTGCACGGACTTGGCTAATCCTTCTCTCCAACTAAGCTAAAGTCATAAAGGAAAGAATGATGAATTTACTAGAGTAAAAAATTTATGTCAGGGACACATGAATCAATCAATAGTTTTGCAAATTATTTCTCAAAAAATCCTTTGTACCAACTCATATGCTATAAATATTAGATGTGCCATGCTGAAATTGCTTTTTTTCCCATAGAGATTTACTGACAAATCTAAATCTCTCAGCATTCTAAATGCAGACTTTAAGCAATGATGAATGTTGGTAGTCATTCCTCTATCATTTCTTCATTCCTTGTCTATGGAGCTAGACTCCTTTAATAGATGCCATTGGGGAAGAAACCTCTGAAGCAGTTTTCTTGGAGAATCCAATTTCTTCCCACACATCGAAATTGAAAGTTGCTTAATTATCAGTTGGGGCTGTGTTTCTCAGGGATAGTGCAAGTGTTTAACATGTGCCATGTTCTACGTTAACATCCAGAAGCATCAACAAAGTTCCTGAATAAAAACTCCACCTAATGGATACCACCAAAATGTCTTTTAAATTAATATATTATAAATCATAAATACAATCTTCTCAAGACACATGAATCAACTTTGAATTTGAACTCCCTTTTGGAAATTAATAATTTTGACAATTTCTTCATGTTTCCAATTACTCTGCCTTCTTTAACCTATATTATTTGAAAATATAAATTTTGTTATACAATTAGGGTTACATCTGTGGACATGTCCATATAAGAAACATTTAAGTCGAACTTTTTTGAAGTGCAATTCATTAATGCTGTCAGTTGATCATTACAATAAATTGATGGCATAGGTACAGATAAAAATTATTATTGATAAATAGGGGGCTGGAAAGGAGCTGTTAGGACATTTATGCAAGACTTTAGTTTGAGAAGCAGAAACACAGTTTCATCCAGTAGTCTTTTGATTCCTATGTTTTTCATTAGGTTAAGTTGTTGATACGGTACCCTCTGAAATGTAATGGAGTGGCTGTGTGGTCCATCAAAGACTCATGGATGCTACTGCTCTTCATGGTCTTCACTTTAGCAGCATCTTGCCACTGTCTTCCATGAGGGATAGTTTCAAGGACCTGAGATAGTTGGAATAAGAGGAACAGGTGTGGAATAGAGAAAATTTCCAAGGCAGCATAGGATGAGAAGTTTAGATGGTATTCCCAGATGCTACCACAAAACAATGGAAGCATTGAAATTTACATACTCTTTACAGTTTCACGGAGACATTAATCTCCATAGATAAAATTTGTTATCCCTAATATTTCAACTACCTTCTTGCCAGAAGTCTCACTAGCAATGGAATATGGATAGAAAGATGAATCTAGACAATGAGCTACAGTATGAAAGCATTTGTTATTACTGTTCTGAATCAGCTAATACAGTCACTTCTGTAGTCACAGTGCTTAGCAGGCTGTTTAGTACCTAGCAAACATTTAAGATTACTTAAGCATTAATGAAAAGATGCATAAAAATGTCATGGAAAAGTAACTGCCATGAATCATTCATGTAACTAAGAGAAAAAAATAAAATATAATTTAACAGTCCATAGTATCAACATCATAGGCCAAATTTGAGCCACATTTTTCCCAGTCTTTCTTTCCTGTATTTATATAATGTGCATATCTTAATACATTGTGTGTTTTTCTTTCAATAGTTTGGTTGGTATTTTATTTAATAATCATGTTTGTAATCTTCCTAAACATAATACTTATGAATATTCAGTGATTCACTAAAAAAAGGATAGTAGTTTGCCTCAACATTGCTCACTAAGGTGACAATTTGTTTTAGTAAATTTTAAAATGACATTTTACAGATATGTTTAATTTAATGAATTGAATTACTTTCCTGGGCATGGAACTCTGTGAATTTGACTGGTATACAACAGTGCGTTCTAGGCCAGGTAAAGCTACACCAGGGAGACTTTGTTGATTTAAAAATAAGTTACTTTTATTCAGACAAAGAAATTAAGACAGAAGAGTTTGTTCTAAGGATATTAGGAATATCAACTCAAGTTACTTTAGTGTTTTTAATACACTGATGTATCCATGTTCTTTATATGGTATTGATTATAGGAATGGCTTAGTAAAGTCTTCAACTTTTTCAGGTAAATGTTAGATATTCTTTGTTTGAAACTTGTACATTTCACTATTTGGTTGTTCATTAATGAGTAAACTATTATCTCTTCCCTTTTTAATATCTTTTGTACCTTTTTGTATCGATTCATTCAATAATAGTTACTGAAAGTTCATTCTTACCATGCACTGGTTGACAATTTAGGAATTTAAAATTGTAAAGATAAATCTTTACTTTCAAGTAGCTTCAATCTGTTTGACATGGAAAGACTCAAAATCAATTCTAGGTTTATTCTTTCTTTTATTATGAGCAAATTAAAAGTGCTAGTAGGTCATCCCTGTTATTTGAAAATACACAATCCAAACGTGTGTGACAATGATAACGATGCGTGTGTGTGTGTGTGTGTGTGTGTGTGTGTGTGTGTGTTTATGAAGTTATAGCAATGCAGTGAGTGAAGTGCAGATTTGCTAACATGAGATGAAATTTTAAAAAGCCTGAACAAAGGTGCTAAGATAGCATCAGATTGATGGCATAATATCAAATGAGCCATTGAGTAGAACAGGAAAAGCAAAATGCCTACACCCAAGTTAAAAATGCAAATGATTAACAATCTCTTCCCTTTACAAAACTGCCAAGCTTCCTTTTGTGATGTTTGATTTAAACACTTTTATTCTGTATAATTTCTTCTTTCCACAATGCTTTACCATTATCATCTATTTAAAATAGCTACCATCAGCCTTCCATTCATTGGACTCAATGATCCTTTTAGATCATTGTGATTGAGAAGTTAGGGTAATTATTATAACACACTTAAGTCATGCATCTATTTTGGACCCCACTGAAGAGAATACTTGACATTTGTGAAGTTGGTTTTTAGTAAAATTAAATAAATCCCATAAATTGTCTTGGAATCTGCAACAAAGCTGGGAAGCAGAGATAGTGAGTCAGTGTCCATTCAGAATATGGCCATGAAAAGAGCCAAACGTCTCTAATTTGTCCTCCTAAAACATCTCTGTCATAGAATTAGTTTCACCCTTTTTCCATCCCCTTTTCTATAACTACCATTTTGCTATCAATTCCTGTCCTTTTAATTTATACATTTTGTATGGTTGGCTAAGTAGCATAGTTCTGCAAACACCAGAGGTTTTAATATAATGACTTTCTGTATTCTTTCTTAAATTAAACTTTCATTCATACCCTGAGCACAGTAATTTTGTGATATTGTGTACTCTCAAAGCATCGTATACCTATCATTGTTCCCCAAGTTTCTATAGAGCAATTTCCCTTCAAAATAATAACTATAAAGATGCAAAGCATTTCCCACACATGACTGCCTACAGGCAGGGCTGTAAATAGGACTATTGACTCAGGGACCTCATCTGTTCCTGGCCTTCCCTAGAGATAATGGAAACATGGCTATAGGGCTTCTGCTTGTCTTCCCTTTCCAAGCATCCATCAGTGACAACCATTCCTGATATCTATGATGTGTCTATGCATACCAGAGTTTGCTGAATATTCATATCAAGTGTAAATAACCAAACTGGGTTCACAAGTTTGGTGTGTATAACATGCACAGTAGAGATTAAGCATATTTGAATGCAATTATAACATTTAATCATTCTGAGAAGAAAAAAACAAAATCAAAATATTGTCTATTAACCTTTTTAAAGTCTCACTATTTTTTTTAAGTATGAAAACATAGCCCGTGTCTGTAATTCCAGCATCTGCCAGGTTATGGCAGGGGGTTAAAATTCAAAGCTACAGAGAATTAATTTTATATAACAAAGATACAAAAAGTCTAAAGGAGATTTCTTAATACCCCATAACAAATATTAATCACAAGACATTGAAAATGCTTCTCTTAAATTGTGCATATGTATAATATTTTGGAAGAGTTGACTAGTCTGAGGTCATAATCTATTTTTTCGGGTATATTGCCAGTTCTAAGATGAGATGGACATGAGGTGGGCATGACATACATGTGCCAATTTTTTCTTTTCTTTCTCATTTGTTTTTTGAGACTTGGTTTTTTCTGTGAGGCCTTGGATGTTCTGGAAGTGTCTCTGCAGATCATCCTAGCCTCAAACTCAGAGATCCATCTGCCTCTGCCTCCAGAGTGCTGGAACTAAAGGCGTACACTACTACTGCTGGGTTTACAAGTTTATATTCCTAAAACTGGTTTAAATGGGCTAAGGCTCCAAAAATATTCTACAGATTCATACCTGAAAACAATCTAATTCTTGGATGTGGGTATTTTATAATTCTATTTAGAAAAACATGATCTAATCACATGCTTCATGCAATAACTGATTTTTCACCAAGAAACTGTGTAATGTAGATATTTCTTTAAAAAGCAAGTGCAACTGGTACGTGATATTGTTTGGAAAATATGGTTTATTTCTTCGATGGGACATTTCTTATATATGCTGAGATGTGTTGAGTGTAAGGAAAGAGTTTGGGAGTAATTCAAATCTTTCAGTGGGTCACTTTTATGGTCAGACTCATCAGCAGTTGGGCGTTTGTTTTGTTTGCCTTTAGTCTTTAGAGCTAGCCTCACTCCATAGCTTACAGTGTCAGCGGCTGAGGAGTGTTTACATCATAAGGCTCTTGTATAATCAAAGTTTCAATCCATTTGTAGATTCCTAATTTGATGACAGTATTGAATGGCAATGGAAACTCCTAAAAGCCATGAGGAAGACTATCACTGGGACATTGCTTTTGGGGTTGTCTTTTCTTCTCTTTTCTTTTCTTTTTTTTTTTTTTTTTTTTCATCTTTATTAACTTGGGTATTTCTTATTTACATTTTGATTGTTATTCCCTTTCCCGGTTTCCAGGCCAACATCCCCCTAACCCCCACCCTCCCATTCTCTATGGGTGTTCCCCTCCTCATTCTCCCCCTATTACTGCCCTCCCCCCAACCATCCAGTTCACTGGGGGTTCAGTCTTGGCAGGACCAAGGGCTTCCCCTTCCACTGGTGCTCTTACTAGGCTATTCATTGCTACTATGAGGTTGGAGCCCAGGGTCAGTCCATGTATAGTCTTTAGGTAGTGGCTTAGTCCCTGGAAGCTCTGGTTGGTTGGCATTGTTGTTCATATGGGGTCTCAAGTCCCTTCAAGCTCTTTCAGTCCTTTCTCTGATTCCTTCAACGGGGGTCCCGTTCTCAGTTCAGTGGTTTAATGATGGCATTCGCCTATGTATTTGCTGTATTCTGGTTGTGCCTCTCAGGAGAGATCTACATCTGGTTCCTGTCGGCCTGCACTTGTTTGCTTCATCCATCTTATCTAGTTTGGTGGCTGTATATGTATGGGCCACATGTGGGGCAGGCTCTGAATGGGTGTTCCTTCTGCCTCTGTTCTGAACTTTGCCTCCCTATTCCCTCCTCTCCTCCTACTCCTTTGTCATTCTGGTTGCCCTGAGAGGGACAACTTCTTCCGTGAATTTTCAACTGTCATGATAGTTGAAAATTGCCCTTGACTCAAACGCAAAAGCAATGAAGCAGCTAACCTGAGAGTGTAGCTCTATACCAATTGTTTTGGTGACTGACGTATTATCACAGTGGGGAAAACTAGCATCCGATGCTTCCCTTAGTTACTCTGTCACTAGAGTGCACTTGTCAAGGCTGCATGGATTTACAGAAAACAAGACGGTAGAGACAAGATGGTGGAGACAAGACGGTGGAGAAATGCTGATTGGACTTAGCAGATTAAAATATGTAGTTTAGCCTCTTAGCTGCTTAGTTACAGAGGCACAGATGCCTCCCTGAAAGCTTAACAGAAGGTGGCAAACTTTATTTCAAATCTTCATCTGTTCAGATAAGAAAATGGAAGCATCCCATTTAGTTTATTATGTTTGTTTACTAAACTAAATAGAGTGACAGTCAGCTTCATAAATGCTAATGGACTATTGCATTTGACTTATGTACAGATAATATATTAAGTGAAAGAAATGGATAGGATTCTAGACTTAGTATGAATAGGACTTAGATTATCAGATGTAAAATGCTCATTTTATACATATTTTATTACCTGGTTTCTAATTGAATGAATGGAATTTTTATTACACTTAATTATAAGTATGCAGTAGACTTCAAATACCGAATATAGTTAAAAGGTGTGAATATTAAAATAAATTTCAGTGGTTATTAAAACTGATTAAATGTCTCCTAAGAAAAATGAAAAATAAATGTTGAAATGGGTATAAGATAGTATGAAGTTAATTCCTGATGATTATGAAATTTAATATTTAGTATAAACATTCAAAATTCTTGGCTCACATCTCCCTTTTCACTAAATTAACAGTCTAGGAGTGATGTTTCTGGAGTAAGTAATTGAGAGAGAAAGAAGACATCTGCTTGGCTAAATGCATCATCTACGTTATTTGAAGCAATAAATAAATAAAATTAAAGACATCACAACTGGTTCATCTCTCATGCTCTATCTAGTTTGTGTTAACTTGACACAAGCTAAAGTTACCTGGGAAGAGAGAGGGATTCTCAATTGAGAAATTGCTTCCATAAGATTTGCTTGTGGAGAACATGATAGAGCATTTTCTTAGTGATTGATGTGGGAGAACCCAGACCATTTTGGGTAGCTCTACTCCTAGGCCAGTGATCCTAGGGTTTATAAAAAAGCAAGCTTAGTAGGTGCTTCTCCAGAGCTATTTTGTCAGCTTCTGCTCCATTTGAATTTCTGCCCTGACTTCCACAGAACTGGAGTTGTAAGCTGAAATAAACCTGTTCCTCCCCAAGTTATTTATTCTCATGGTGTTTTATAACAGCAATAGAAACCCTAATAGAGAGACCTTGTAACTAGATAGGAGCTCTCTAGAATAATAATAGGCTGGTATTTATCATCCAATGAACGTACTATATGACAGATACCAAATCACAGAGATACTGAGGTTTAAAATGTGTGTGTTTCGGGGTTGGGGATTTAGCTCAGTGGTAGAGCGCTTGCCTAGCAAGTGCAAGGCCCTGGGTTCGGTCCCCAGCTCCGAAAAAAAAATGTGTGTGTTTCTTTAACCTTTCACAGTCTCGTAGGCCTAGGATTGCTTAGCAGATTACCATTAAGCCTATGCACTGCAGCAGAGGTCCATGTACTCAGCCCACATTTGGGCCCGGTTTGATTGTGCCTTCCAAAGGTTCACGTACTGGGTGGGACCTTAGTGCCCTGTGTGGCAAAATTAAGGTGGGCACCCTTTACAGAATGGGGTTGAGTAGAATAAAATAATGTTGGGGAGGTACCATTCTCATGAATGGATTAACGCTGGTCTTATGGAATGTGTCAATTCTCAAAAGTGACTTAATTTGAGGGAGTCCCCTAGGCTGTTGGCCATTTTAGTACTTGGCTTGTTTCCTTCCCATTTCTTTACTGTGTTATGACATAGGCAGGGAAGGTCTTCTCATGGTGCTAGCATAGGGTGGACTTTCTCTACAAGAATCAGGAGCTAAATTAACATTATACACTATAAAGTGCATAGCCCGGGGTATTTTATCATAGAGAAGAAAGGAAAGTAACAAGTGTGCTAGAGGACTATAATTCCTGCTTCAGGTAGATTGGGAAATAGCTCCCTCCCCATCCCAACTACCACTGATGCTTCTTTTTGGATAACGGAAGGAGACAATGTATGAAACAAACAGGACCTGGAGAAGGCTGCTATGAGGTCAGAGAGATCCTCAGTGTGACAAGGGCAGAGTTCATTTAGGAAAATGATAGACATGAGTTTCTGGAACAGGTTCGTGCACAGATGATCTTAAGAGCCACATGAAAGTAGGTTTCTTCTTGGAGAAGGAAGCTAAGATTAGAGAGTTACACAACCAGCTTCATGTTTTGCAATGTGTTTGAAAGATTGGCCTAAGCGCAGAGCCCGTACTTGTCAGATTCACTTCAGCCAGAAAGAAGCTAAGGAGCAGTCATGGATTCATCTCAAAGGTCTGGGCAAAAGTATACGGAATTGGCTGGGACCCAGCATCTATGAGCCAAATGAAAAAAAAAAAGACACTGGAAAATCATAGAGAGGGTCGTGCAAAGTAAGTCAAACAGAAGAGTGACCTTTTACAGTATAGCCTTCTTAGCAAAACTCACAGGGAGAGGAACAGGATTCAACACAACTTCACTCTTTTTCTTTCTTACCATTTTCCTACAAGCTGTCCTGAATAGGCCTATAGTTTACTATTTTGTAGTTCTTCAGGTTAGAAAGCTCAAGGTCTACCAGCTCAACTCTCTAGTGTATTTTGTAAGGGTGCTACTAGCCCTATTAGCTCAGGGACCTACTTTTATGACTTCATTTCATCTTAATTACTTCTTACACTTAAGATAGTCATCTGGAATTGGGGATTCAACATTTCACAATGGGAGTGTACTCATGGTCTGTTGCATCTACCCACATCTAAATTGTTAAAAAGTGAAGCCAGTTACTCTATGAAAATCAACAGCTACATTGGAGAGGCTTCAGATAATTCTATTGAATATGAAGCTTCATTCTATTTGTCGCTGAATATTAAGTGAAAAGTATATGTACTACTGTTTTTCTGTAGAGGGATTTCAATGGCTGTTCTGTCAAGGGCTCACATCCAAAGACCTAGATCTGTGTGATCCAGCTGGAATGCAGACATGCCCTTTAGTACAAACCTGTAAGGCAAAGTTGGTTTTTAGAAGAAAGTAACCATGTTTGAAAGTGTCATCTAATTAGGGGAAAACAAATTGATGATTCAGAGAAACATTTGACAGAATGAGTCAAAGATAGAATGTGCCCAACTTTCCCAAGAACAGCACAGGAAAGAGAAGCTATTTAAGAGTAGCGCAGGGAGAGAGAGAGTTAAGTCAGTTGCAGTCAGTGCAGTGGAAGCAGAGGAATTGTGTTCGTTGATTTATTTCAGGGCAGGTCAGCAGAGGCAGTTGAAGCCAGAGAATAAGAAGGATCCAGAAGATTTAGAACAAATGGGCAGAGTTAGTTTAAGGCCAAGCAGAACAATTCAGTTGGAAGCTGAGAGAAGCCAGATTAGATCTTAGAAAGGTGTTTGATCCAGAGCAGCTGAGTTGAACAAGCCAGCCAGAGTTCAGAAAGAGCTAGAAAGGGTGAGCTTATTCAGCAGTAAGTCTCTGAGATGACACTTACATTGTCGAACAGACAATTATATCTGGTGAACAGAAGATACGTTTACAGTTTTTATTAAAGCTGAAAGTACGCCAGAACATATTCAAGTTTTACTGCTTTCATTTTTCTTTGCACAGTCGGTTGAGTTTTTGAACGCTTTTTTTAGTCAGAAAAAAACCAAAACAAAACAAAATAAAAAACAAAACTGCTCAGCGGATGCCTGTGACAGATTGGGTAAAGTAAGACTGTAGAGAGGTGGATACCGTGAGCACAGGCACTGCTGTTCCTGAAGAACTTTCTGGTTCATAAGAACAGTTAAATGTACCCATTTTGAATAATTTAATAAACAGAAGTCTTGGAATTTATAACATTTTCTCACACATTTTTTAACAGAATCATTTCTCTTCCTATCCTTCCACCTGGGATTTAACTGCAAGACACCTGAAGTAGAATTCCCGTCTTTGAACCAGTGTAACCAAGGGGCGCTTAGTGACAGTCACCTTGTGTTTATTTCATATTTTAAATTCATAGAACTTACTGGAAGGGAAATCTGCATTGTCTATTACAGTTTGTTCACCCTATCTGTCAAAGCACAGCATATGAATACTAACTGCAGAGTTCTGGTGACTGATCAGTGTAGCTTCACAGACAATCTTCTATTTTACCTAGAAATAGTTGGTTCTACCCAGGATGTCATTTCTATAGCAAACGAAAATGTTCACCTTTGGTGTCAAAGAAAAATTAATGATTTTTTGAATCATTAGCAAAACAGTGAGAAAGAAAGTATCGGTATTTCAAGACCATGGACTCCTTCTGATCCCAGATGCATCATTGCAGACATTTAAATTCCTTTCCATGGCGTTTATTTTTATCCTTTCCTATTGTTGTTTCTTACAGTAACTTTCCTAAAATGCACTGTGACTACCAGTTGTTCCTTTATTCTCATTAAGATAACTGAGGACAGTCTCTCTTTCCTCTAAGTGAACAATGTATTAATACATTGTCTTCCCTGGCACCTGGCAAAGGAAGGTGGAGATCTTGGACTTGTAACATGTGGGATGATTATTGGTAAGAGTAACGACAGTACTTCTAATTGCTATGATGAGTCCTAAATACTGATGAGCCTGAACACTTGTCACAGCACTGTTATTTTCTCTTTGCTTCATCTTCCAACTTTAAATGGGGCTACTTGTGGACTGGGGTGTGGCTTTGCAGACCTGGAACTTAACAAATTGCATACGGTAAAGAGTTTAATTTCAGAAGGCACTATTCAGGAGGGCATAAAAGGCAAGCATTTCTAAATAAATAGGACTCTACCTCTTTCTGAAGTTTTTTGTCACTGATTGACATGCTACAGTTCCAATCTGAGATATTCTCTGCAGGTATGTTCTAAATGTTTCATCTCCAGCTGGTGATGCTATTTTGGAGAGTTATGACCACATTCAGAGGCAAATCCAGCAGGGAAAGCAGTCTCATGGTGATCATGGTTCCATGATTTTCTTCCTAATCCATTAAGTGGTGAGAAGTATCAGGCATACATTTCCAACCATCATGGGTTGAGATCCATTAGACTTGTGCTCTGAAACCACAAGTCAAAATATCATCTGGTGGATTTGTTCTTACCATTATGCCTTATTCATATTGGAGGACTGTGATTTAGCTCCTTTTTTTGGGAGAAGAGAGTATGGATCTGGGGATCTGACCTCCTTCATCACTGAAGAGACAGTCTTGTGATTATCATGTGATCATCTCATCAGAAGATGAGTGTGACTGGCACACCGTGCAAGTACATGTTCTTTCAAGAAAGCCAGAAAGTTTGTTCAAAAAGGCAAAGAGGTAGTTTTCCCCCAGCTAGCAGTTAGCAGAATTTTCAGTTCCTCAATTCTAGCAAGCTACATGAGCCCAGTGGTGATCACGCTGGATAAGGTAGCAACTATAAAGGAGGGAATATGACCTCTGTGTGGCTCCAAATTCTATGTAGTTTACAGTTAAAATGAACCATTGCACGTATAGGTGTCTTTCATTTAGGGCATTGGGCAGTTTTGCTCTGTTAGATACTTGGAGGCCCTGTGGCTGCTTGGAAGAACACATGTGAGGCACTTTCCAACAAAGCATATTGAGGATGGAAAACCTACCACAAATATGAACAGCACCATCCAAAAATTCGAAGTCTAAGGCTGAATAAAAAGGTAAAGGAGAAAGCTAGAGGAGTGCCAAAGGCTGGCTCTCTCTCTCTCTCTCTCTCTCTCTCTCTCTCTCTCTCTCTCTCTCTCTCTCTCTCTCTCTCTTCATTGTAGATGGAGACTAGCTAGCTACCTCTTGTTCCAACCACTGTGCCTTCTAGACGTGTTGCCCTCCAAACTGTGAGCCAACATAAAACAAATCAGTTCATTAAGATGCTTTTCAGGCATTTTATCACAGCAAAGAGAAAGGGGGCTGATATTTTCTTTTATAAACATCTTTGGGAAAAAAAGTTATTTCAAAAGAAAATTAGCCCATTATTCTACAACCTGTGTATTTTATCTTTAGAATTTGAAAGTTCCAAAACTATAAGATAATTGAAAAAAAAAAACCCAGCAACTTGTGAATTTGTCTATAATCTACCAGAATCACAGAGAAACGCATATCTCAGTTGCTCCTCCAAAATTCAACTGAAGATAACAAACAAGGCAGCAACTTTTTAGATGTTTAATGGCACTTCCTGTGCCAGTTATTTTATAAAATATTAATCAGGAAATTTGTGTTAATAAGTGTTAATACATTTTATCTTGAATGCGTGAGCCCCAGTAGATGATTCTTTATAGTGACACTCAGTAGTATCAAAGGTATATTAAAGCAATACATTAATAGGAGGGAAGCTAAAAATAATACTCAAGTTCATATCTATTGTGTTAACTATTTCTTTGCATTAGAAGTAGTTATTATGTTGCAATGGAAAGTAAGAGCAGGATCTATAATCCTAGATACAGAAAATATCTGAATATGGTAATCTTAATAGATTAAGAAATTGCAGAGGCAACAGCAAGTTCCTAGTGAACCTATCACATGGTCAGGAAGTTCACTAATTCATCTCCAGTTACTTAGTGAACATATTTTGAAACTTGGTGTCCCTCAATTTGCAATAAAAGAGTAAGGATGCTGTAATAAAAAAAACAACTTTTATTTGCATGCTTTTCAGTGCCCCCCACTTCCAAATCCTCACTTGAATACTTATTTATGTGTTATTTCTTTCCTGTTGTAAAACGAAAGCATGGTTTTGAAATTTATTTTAACCAACCTGTAAATCATTTAAATGTTGATATCTGCCCAATGATTATGGTTTTATGGGATCATTAATTAAATTTGCCTTCTGCAAGGTTGAAAATTTGTATGATAAACCTGCTTATAATTGTATTAATGTGTAGTTTTCTTTTAGAGGTTGAGAGAGATACTTCATTGAATGCCTGAGTAAGATCGGAAGTTTCAAGCCAGTAAGTCCCATGAAGTTTCAAAGGCATAACATGAATATCTTCACAGAACTTCTGCTTTATATAGAATGACTCACTCACCCAGCAGACTCTTAAGGAAAACTTTCTTTATGCAAATATGTGTGTCATGAATCTTGAACTGAGAAAAGTCAGAGGCAAGACAAAAAATGACGCACTTATAAACTGTGGCTTTAGTAACTCTACCTCCAAATATTTTTAAAATAGGTAGAGAAGAATTTGGAAAATTCTGAGAGGAAAATAAAACCCAAGAGGCATTATGTGATGTTCCTAAGGACAATCTCTGGATTGTCTCCCACGGTCTACTTTATATGCACGGAAGGAAACAAAAGAACACAGAAGAGTACCTCAAGGCCCAAGCTTAAGTTTTCCTTAGTTCATTAAAATTTGATTAATCACTTGCCCCAGTTGTTTATTACTCAACATCTACTATAAAAGTATAAATTTAACTATTTTTGGTCTTAATTAGTTTATGAAAGTTTTTATATCAAACGAAGCACATATTAAATACATTTATATTTTATGATGTGTAACCACAGCTCTTTTATTATTATTTATTCACTTTACATTTCAGTATTAGTCCCCCCCTTCCCCCAGTACCCCCTCTCACAGATCTTTCCCCCATTCCCTCCTTCTCTTAATCCTCTGAGAAGGAGAAGCCCCCCCCAGTGTAACACACACACACACACACACACACACACACACACACACACACACACACACACAGAGCATGTGAAGGCACTGCAGGACTGGGTACATCCTCTTCCACTGAAGCCAGACAAGGTGGCCTAGTTAGGGGAAGGGGGTGCATAGGTTTTCTTTTTTATAAAGCACAATAATCATACTCCCTGATAAAACACAGAGGAAATAAACCAAGGAACAAAACACCCACACTCAAAGGACAAATACAGAACTCAGCATCTAGAGCTATAACCCTAAACCCAAATGCAGAAACTCCAGTGTAAAAGCACAATCAACAACACAGCAAAACAGTGTTCATTTGTAGTCCTCACCCACATCCCCATGACCCAGTAAATTCCAGTCCTCTCTCCCTCTTCAACCCCACCTGCTGAGAAAGCCTACAAACAAACAAACAGACAAACAAACAAACAAACAAAAAGGCATTCAAAGCTCAGTCCTGTATTCCTAATATTCCTGACAGTTGTATCAACCTCCTCCCCTGAAGTTGCCAGTCACTCAAGTCTCTGTCTGACAATACCTGCGTTACTCAAGTCTCAGGTGACAATACCTGCGTACAAGCCCAGCATACGGTAGACAGATCATTTTCCTTCACCTACAATACATAAAAATTTCCTCACCATAGACTGCCCTGGATTTCTTTTCCAGTCTTAGTTCCAGAGGCTGGTGAACTAGCCTGGGAGCTTATGCCCAAATAAACCTGCCCTCTTTTACTTTTAATTTGGCTTAAATTGGCTTACTTCATCTGTGGAGAAATCCTATTAGCCAGGACAAAATGTCCCCACTGGAGCCCAGTTATCCTATATAGCAGACCCAGAATATTCCACCATAACTGAAGCATAAAGAAAGGGCATTAAAATAGCCTATATGAATGTGATAGAGGTACTTAAAGAGGAAATTAATAAAATCCTCAAAGAAATCCACAAACAAACAACGTAAGGAAGTAAGTAAAACTGTTCAAAGATTGAAATTGAAGATAGAATCAATTTTTAAAAATCCAAACTAAGGAAATTCTAGTAATGAAAAAATTAGGAATTTGAACAGGAATACAGAGGTAAGCTTCTCCAACAGAATACAAAAGATGGAAGAGAGAATCTCAGACATTGAAGATGGATAGAAGAAATGGATACATTGATTAAAGAAACTGTCAAATCTTAAAACATCCAGACACAAACATTCAGGAAATCCAGGTCAAATAGGAAAAGACCAAGCCTAAGAATAATAGGTATAGGGGAAGGAGAAACCCAGCTCAAAAGCCCAGAAAATGTTCTCAACAAAATCATACAAAATCTTCATAATCTAAAGAAGCTGTGCCTATAAAGGTATATTTATAGATAAAAAGAAAACCACACAGAACAACAAGTAGATTAGATTGGAGAAGAAAAGAAAGTCCTTTTGCCATGTAATAAAACACTAAAATGATTATTAAAAATATTTAGTGCTGCAAGGGAAAAAGACCAATTAACATATAAAGGCAGACTGGTCCCCTTGCCATCTCAGTGGAGACTCTACAAGTCAGTAGGGTCCGGACAAATGTGCTGCGGACACTAAGAGATCAGAGATGTCAGCTGGACTATTATACCCAGCAGAATTTGCAGTCCTCATAAATGGAGAAAAAAAAGACATTTCATGATAAAATCAACTTTAAACAATATTTATCTACAAACCCCAGCATTACAGAAGGAAAATTTCAACCTAAGGAAGTTAGTTTGCCCATGAAAACTCAGTCAATAAATAATCTCAAAAAAGTCAAAAAAGGAGAATCTCTCCCCCCCACCTTTCTCTCTCTCTAAGACATGTATAATTGTCTTGATAAGCACTACTTATCAAAGTTAATCAAAACCAGGTAGGCTATTTAAATAGACCCATAACCCTGAATGAAAATATCAATAGTCTTTATAAGTCTTTCAACCTGAAAGGATGACATAAACCCATTTGTCTACATTTAAGGATCAGGCCTGATTTAGAAAAGGCCATAAGGCATTAGCTCCAGAAACAGAGCTTAAGTCCTAGGAACTAGGCCATAGGCAGCATTTCCAGGAACAGACCATAAAATCCAGAACAAGATCATAAAACCCCTTCCCAAAGAACAAGTGGGTATTACCCCCCCCAAATGGGGAAATATCTCATCTCAGAATGGCCATCTGTGGTGGGCAGCTCTATCCTGTCTTATGGTTAAATGTTCATGACATAGACATGCAGGCCACTGACCACCTGTGACATCCCAGCATCAACCAGTGAAATTTTCCATCACCTAATCTTTCTAGAGAGTTCCTCTGGTTCTCTATATAAGAAGGCCCACATGCCTTTGTCTGGGGTTGCCATTTTGGAAAAGGTTGACACTCACATGCTGATTGTTTCTACAGAATAAATGCTCTTTGTGTTTGTATACTATCTGAGTCTGGGGTCTTCCTTCAGTGATTTTTCGGACACTTACAAACCATCCCCAGATGGTTTGCACAGAAATCTATCAAACTTTCAAAGAGTTAATGTCTGTGGGGTTATGGGTCCTGTGGCTGTTCTGCCATGGGGTCAGCCTCTCAGAGAGGCAGGACGAGGAAAGTTTTACCACGCTTACCTCATGCTATTGCTGGGTGGGTATTGGGCTGTAGGGAAGCCACAGGACACTACTCTGGGGGTAGGGAAGTGCACAGAACAGCCAGAGCTCTGTGTCTCCAGGCCTGGTTCTTAGGCTCTCAGACATCCAGACACTGGTGGAAGCCATGGAAGAGCTGAGAATAGAGTGGGGGCCTGCTTGCTGGATGTGGCCTGGCACTGAAGGGGAAAAAAGGGAAGCTCCGGGAGGTCCTAAGGGGAGAGAGTCTTTGGCTTGATGGAGGTTGTGGCCACTGCTGGGAGTGCAGAGAGTCATTTATGGGAGATTAGATAGCAGCTCTGTAGGCAAAGGCTTCTCGATGAATCCCGATGGTGGATCCCAATGAAAAGAGACAGTCCATGTTTTTAAGACATTTATTGTCACGACGGAAGGTGGATAAGTAAAACCATACCCCACTTCTCAGGGTGGGTCTGCAATTAAATACCTTTTTGCAGGGAGGAGTGTCTGGGAAGGAAAGTTTATTGGATAAGGTACCAGGAGGTACCTAAATGGAGAGCTATCTTGAGGCTAAGTGACCTGTCATGTCCTCTATCTGTGGAGGGGCTTAGGGCATTGCCCTTATGTGACTGATGGCCACAAATCTATGGAGGGCTGTGGCTAGTGACAGGGTACTGGTGCCTGGGAGCCAGGTGAAATGACTACAGTCCCTTCAGTGTCACTGGAGTTTCTAGCCTTAACTCAACCAGGAACCAGGCTGCCTTTTGTGGGTCCCACAAATGCCAATACTCTTTAAATATTCCACAAAATAGAATCAGAGTTAGCATTACCTGTGGAGGGCAAAAGAAGCCTGTGGACACAAATGAGCACTGGAGAAGCTTAGGAAAGTTAAGCGTGCAGGTATCCTTCAGAGATATTTAAACCTGTTCTCTCAGATTGCTGAAATGCTTGGTTTTTCAAGTGGCAGTCCTTCTGGTAAGCTCTCCTTCCATCCTAGAGAGACTATTGCTTATTTATCCCAGACTCTTTTCCCCTAAAAACCTTGAGCATTACAGTGGGACCTCAGGATGCCATTGCAGAGGACTATATCCACACAACTCATTATACATGAAGATGTCACGCTGGTGCCTACATGAAGCCTTTACCCCTATGTTCTAGTTTTCTTGTTATGGCAAGGTACTCTTCAGGCTACCAAAAGAGAAGTATGGACTCCAACTTATCCATAATACTTTTGACCTGCAATCTGTCTTTCTGCAAAATATGTTAGAGCAATGGTGGCACAGGACTTATGGTAGTAACCAACCAACGTCTGATTTGAATTAAGGCCCATTCCACAGGAAGGAACTCATATCTGTCACTGCTTGGTTAACCATGAAGCATAGATAAGATAGCTTACAGGCGTAGGGAAAAGCAGGCCTGACTGACCTAAATAAACTTCTATAGCAGCAAATGGGAACAAATGCAGAGGACCCATGCAGACATTATGTGGAGAGAGTTAAATTGGAGGTTTCCATTAAATCCCTCCCCTCAGAGCTCAGAGAATCCCTCAGAGGAAGGGGCAAAAAATTTTAAGAGCCAGAGGAAATGGAGGACACCAGGATAATAGGGCCCTCTGAACCAACTGATCAAGGCTCATATGAGCTCACAGAGACTGAAGCAGCAAAATCAGAGTTTACCCCATGTTCTCTGCATGGGAATGATTGAGTCACTGACTCTTATGCCTACTCTTAGGATATTTTTCTTCTACTGGGTTAAAACATTCAATGTCAATTCATTTTTGTTTTGTCTTTTTATATTTTATTTTGTCATGCTTGGTTGATATTCCTCAGAAGCTTGTTTCCTCATTTTTAAAATTTGTATTTTTTTTCTAATGACAGACAGAGGAAAAGGAGAAGAGGTGTGGAAGAACTGGTAGGGGAACCCGAGGGGAGGATAAATTAAATTAGGATATATTGTATGAGAAATGAATCTATTCTCTATTAGAAAATAAGTGCATATTATAGGTCAGCTGTTGTCTACTTCACATGTTCTCATTCATGCTCAGAGGCTGAAGGAACAACCTTGTGATATTACTGGTCTTATGGAGGACAAAGAAAACATGATTGAACCATAAATTGTTCTTCATATTTTTGACTATGTATTATCTCCTAAAATGGTTTTATGTGCTTTTAGTCTTGGTCCCTGTTTGGTGACATTTTAGAGAGGATATTCGAATGATGTAGGGACATCAACCTCACCAATGGAAAAAATTCATTGGTAGGTGTTCATAACTAACTAGGCATTAGGAGATGGGGCAGGTTGTATGAAATAGGTCAATGAAAGTCATGTTCAGGTGGGTCTCCCACCTCAGTTAACAATTATGAAAAATCTTTCAGAAGCATGCCAACCAAGCAGCCAACCTACTCAGGCAGTTCTTCACTGAGACTTTTTGCCCAGTGCCAAGAACATTGTCAAAAGAGCCACAGCCAGTAAATTGCAGAGCCTACTCTCTGTGCTTTCAGGAGGATGATGACATCATACGACATTCGTAGGAGGCTCAGACCACAAGGGATGTGATCATAGGTCAAGAAGCTGAAGCTGTGGGATGTGCTCCAAGCTCAGTGAACTCTCAAATGCAAAAGTAAGTTTCCACACACTGTTGGGGTGTTTTCCTCTTAACTCCACAAGCTCACTTCTATTACTTGCCTAACAACTCAAAGCGGATTAAGAATGAAAAAATTTAAGCAAATAATCCAGTAACACTAATGTTTATTTTATGTCTTGAGTAAGAGAATAACCTAATTTGCATGTTCAAGAGTTGCTATCTTATATCAGATTCTTTTTTTTTTTTCCATGATAGTCTATGGATTTTTTTCCAAATACTTTATATTATTGCAAAGTTTAAAATAAAGTTTTCCATGGTGTTTTCTAGCTCATATTTAGGATTGATTTGTATTCAATTTTTTTATTTACAGTTTTGATTTCTATTTATTGTCAATTTTAGGCAGTATCATGTGTTCTGATTGTCTTCAAACTCTATATGAAGCCAAAGTCCTTCTCCTGCCAACTCCTGAGGTGCTACGATTACAGGCACAAATGATATCTATGCCCAGTATATGTACTGGAGATTAAGCCAGAACTTTGTATCTGCTAGGCTCTACTTGAAGGAGCCAATGTCCATTTCTTATTTACTTTTAATCATCACAAATAATTTAAAAATTTGTCATTTGGGTAACAAGGGTAAATACATTCACATATTAAGAGAAAGTGCACGTTCAGATGACTCTATTGAATTCCTCAAAGTTCATGTCGTGGGAAGTTAATATCTATTTCCATATGATAATAATTAGTCAGAGTGGGGCCCTCATAAAGCAGTTAAAATTACATGTCACTGGTTGAGCAATGCCTTTCTAAGAGGAGGGGTACTCTGACTCAATCCAGCTACATGAATCTCCCTACAAGAGCACCTTTTCAGTGGAGTCCTTCAATCTTGAACTTGGTGTTTAGATCCATGAGGTAAAATACTCTATTATTTATAATTTACACACTGTGTAGCATTCTGTGGTAGCAACAGAACATAGCATGAGACAAATGGTTAAGCACTTGGAGAATCAAATAATCAATGTTAAATCAATGTTGGAAATCCTTATGTGGCATTTTGTTCTTATAAGTGAAATTGATCTGTTTGTACAGGTCAATTGCAGTGATGTTTTGAAAAATACCATTTTATAAGGCTTGGTAAGCTTTTTCTGTACAAAATAGACTTCTGTTTTTTTTTAAGACTTTTAAATCATGTACAATCTTTTCTACCCTTCCATTGTAGTACAAAAAATAGCCGAGATAAGATATAAACAAATAAGAGTTGATTCTTGCCCAGAAAATTGATTTAGAAAAGAAGAAAAGGGCCAGAGGGAAGGCTCAATGGTTAAGAGCAGAGGCTGCTCTTCCAGAGGTCCTGAGTTTAATTCCCAGCAATCACGTGGTGGGTCACAACTATTTATAAGGGGATCTGGTGACTTTTGGCCTACAAGCATACATGCAGAAGAATACTCATACATTAAATGCATGCATATATATATATATATATATATATAGAGAGAGAGAGAGAGAGAGAGAGAGAGAAACTAAAACTAAACTGATATGCTTTGCTCTGTAGGCAGTACTGGATGACCCATAATCTAGTCACATCAAAAACCAAAAGTAACTAAGAAATTTTCATTCTACTTGACTGTAAATGCTCATCAAACTCTCTAGCTTTGTAATCAAAAATTGTGCCATTTGTTACCCCAGTTCATACCGCAGTCTCTTTTCCTCTGATTCTTTTACATACACTCATCATAAACTAAACAAGCCAGTTCTATTATATAATGGGACTTAAATTTCATCTGTTGTTTTATTTATTTTCATCATATTTAGCACTCTGCCTTAGATTAAAGATCTGTGTGAGTTGCTTTGTGCTGAGAATGACCTGACATTGTTCTTTTTTGATTGATAATTTCTTCCATGTAACACAGAAAGTTGCAACTACAAGAACTGTAGGGGAAAGCGTAAGCTTTGGGGAAATACACACAAAGTTGAAATGTTAGTTCTGTCCCTTGTCATCCAGTAATTTGGCTTTGCAGGCATACTTAGCTTCCTTGAAGTTTTCATTTGCCATATTAGATACTAATATACTTCTTTTCGTAAAAAGTACTCTGAATGAATTATTCTTTCAATAAAACATAAATATGGTTCATATTCACTTGTCACTTCTTTTTTTTTTCTTAAGTTTATGGAATCATAATTATTAAATGCATCAATTGATGGATAAATAAGTAAATAGCATTTTAAGGCAAAAGTTACCCACTAGAAATTTTTTTTCTTATTGATATTTTTATTTATGGATGTGTCAGGGCAATGGGGCAAAAAGTCATTTTTAGATTTGCCAAATCACATATCGGAGGGTGACTAGTGATGACTGTGGTATGTCAAATGTTGGGGATAGAAAATTATGTTGATGAGCTTTTCTGTATGGTTTAAATAAACATATCCTAATATAAATGCTAACGAGGGCATGTAATTCTAGGATAAAATTTTTTTGAGGTTTTGAGCCAGGAGAATAGGGTAGGGAGGGAGGCTCTTGAGGTTCATATGTCACTATTGACATATGAAGAAAACAGTAACAACCAATCGCAGAACTCCAGGAGAGTAGGGAGGGGCCCAGAAGATCCAGCTCATTTGAGCAACTAGAAAAATTAAATTATTTACATTCTGGTGGATGGTTCCTCCAAAGTGCACATAGTAACACTAGAGTGGATTCAATGCGTCAAAAAAAGTAAAAGATAAATTTTAAAAGGAAGAAGATATAAAGTTGAAAGAGTATTGTTGGGAGAGTCTGGCAGAACTGGAAAGAAGGAAAGGTAGGTATGATCAAAACATATTGTACATATAAACCAACCAACCCAAAACGACGATAGAGAAAGACCAGAATCTTTTCTCTCCATGGACTACACATGTAGCAGAATAGCATGGGACAAACAAAAACAAACAAGATGAAACAAAAACAAAAACACAACAGTTCATGATCTCCAAGTTTAGGATAATGCATAGACTCTATAAACAACATACAGAGGATCTCCTGATGCTCCATAGTCTTATGCCTTAGATTACTCCCTAGCTCTTCAGTCCACTTCTATTCTCAAAAGTTTTTTCCACTTCTTGATAAATCATCTCTATTTTTATAATTATCTATGCCATGGACTATAATATTACAGGACACAAGAACCCAATTATCTCATTGGCTGTCTGATATTCTTGCTTTTCTGAATTTAAGTCAATGGCAGATCCATTACTTTTATTGCGCAGTAGAGAGGCAAACACATCATGATGTGTATGAAACAAACAAACTGTTACCGTTTTATGGCAAATTTACAACAGATAAGAGGGAGAAAATTCCTTCAATGGCCAACTCTAAAGGGTTCCCACTAGGATCATCTCATAAGTTTTTATCAAAACTCAACATCATTACAGGTGGCGCAAGTTCTTAACTCACAGGTCTTTGCCAGAATAGGAGACTTGAAATTTTGTACATAGCAAAATGGTGATTTTCTTAATTTATTAACAGAGCATGTAAATTGGCCAAAGGAAGATGAACAAATCAATTCTGAAAAGCACAGACATTTCTCAAAACTACCAATGACAATAATGGTGCATGCAAATGGACTTCAGCCCATTACAATTATGTATGGATTGTATTTCTTATTAAACTGTCAAAAATTAGAATAGTTTGATTTTTTCCTAGTGCTGGCCTTGGTTTGGATAATAGATTCTCTCATACCCACTGAAAGTAAACTTCTTCATACTTTCTGAAGACAGATTTTTCAATATCTATCAAGGCTAAAATAGTTATATCTTTTAACTAGCTTTACTCCAATTAAATCTATCAATTGTACTCACAATGTCTTGGGAGTGTTTACTACAGAAATGTTTGTTAGAGTAAATCTGCTGAAAACAACCAAAATCATTATTTAAGGAGACCAGAGTTATACATTATAATTACATACTTTGATTGACATTAATAATGGTACATAATGCATAAAAATAATAGTGAATCTAGAAGGCCTTTGAAACAGAATGGCATTTTCATGGCAAACAGAAAGATGCAGAAGAATTAGTTATGAGTTATATCTTTTTGAGGATGTAGCTTGGTACCAACTCACCATGTGGTTTGGCTTCCATGTTATCAACTTGTCTACTTTTGGTGTTAGGAACCCTGAACATGGGTAGAGGCAGTGTTGATCAGCTTTGCCTTCTGCAAAGTTTCTAAAGGGAATGATGGCTACACTCTTGGAAGGGGTTTTGCTCTCTGTCGTTCAGAGGTCTCCAAGGAAACCAAAGCTATAAAATCACTCATTGGTACAGATTGGATTTGTCATGAATGTACCAAACCAAGAGCTCTGGACAATGTGCTTCAGCCTTGTCTCAAAGATTAAGAAAATATGGTGGGGATCCCTAGGACCCACATAAACTACACATTGTTATCAGTCTAAGAACTCAGAGAAAGATACAGTAAAAATGCTTAAAAAAAAGTTATGTGCCCTCAAATTTATAAGAACATCTCTTCAGTGAGTATAGTTAGAAGTGATTAAACACATGACACGAACCCAGCCTGTGAGTCTGCCACAAAGAGTTCCAATGGAAGACCATGCCTACTCTGAGTTCTCTCCTTGAAACACTGGGAATTAGTGCAACTGCAGCTTAAACCAGAGGAGCAGGAGGCAAAGTCCTGGCAGTACTCAGCTTCATATTATGAAATATAGATCATCATTTTCTAAAAGACAGGGCTTTTGTGAAAGTACATGTTAAATTAAAAGAAAATCTCCTCTGAGAAAATAAATTCCTGTATTTGGGTAGAAATCAACATCTTAAATATGGTCATAGAAGCAAATATCCACACATGCACAGAGACAGATGTGTGTTTGTGTACCTGTGTGCATGCACAAACATATGTGCATGTGTGTTTGTTTGTGTAAAAGTCTTCCCAGGGAAACTGTCTCTAGTGATGTAGTTTGGAGCTGCATGGTAGCATAAGGTAGAACAGGAATGAACAAAACACTAAAATAGCATGAAAGCCACTGCCTGACAGCTTGTGCATAAATATATCTTGGTTTCCTGGATTCTGTCAGTGTTTCAGCTCTCAACCACATTTTTTAAGTATTTATGAGATTGCACATGTATGTGAATAAGGAATTGGAAATTTCACATGCTTCTGCATGTAAACTTTTGAGTGCATCTGCACTCTACAAACTATGAGGAGAAATGGCTTCTTCGTTAGTGGGCACAGTGCCAATAGACAATATTTTTGAAGCAATGAGTGGAATAGGTGATGAGTACAGTCTTAGATTGGAAGCTCGGATGTGGGGCTTCTCCCAACACATTTTCATTGTGAGTCTCAGCCCTGTCTGTTAGGTGCTGTGCTGTATTGTCTTCCCTCCCTCCCCCTCATCCCCACCAACTCCTATCTCACTCTTCCCCTCCTTTCCTTTCATTATACCCCTCCTAGATCAACCTTTTATTTTCACAGTTATTTTGTGTATATGACAAGAGAAGCTACATTGCATGTATAGAAATCATCTATAAAATATTTTCTTAATTTATTAATCTTGTCTTCTTTTTGAGTTTGTGCCATAAGCACAACACTAAGCCTCATCCAGCATAAAAGTTGTTTTATCGTCAGGATTTTGGAGAAGACTAAATGAATTGGGTGTTTTAACCTATGAAAACCCCAATGTGTAAATTAACATCATCAGAAAAATTTCC